>NC_084606.1:35315897-35615897 GCF_033807715.1 Cololabis saira
CTCTGAATCAGGGGGTGTTTCGGCCTTTAAACACTAAACACCCTCATCAAAGGTGGACAGCTATAGGGTGATCTAGCCTTAGCTTGTGTCCCATGCCCAATCATGAGGATTTGCCTAGATGAAAAATGGCTAATCTCCCAGGGACTATGCAAGGCAGGGGCGTCCTCTTCCCTGAGCCGAGCCTATAGCTGACCGCTTACCTCATGGTCCTCCTAACGGTTGGAAGGTTGGAGTTCGGATTCTCAGGTGGGAGTTCTTGGAGCCCAGCAAGGGTCCTTCCGTTTGATCCCCAACCACTGGCTGCCTCTTTCAGCTGCTTCAGAGATTGCTCTGATAGTCTGTTGCAGAGCCTGTCCTTGGATTCCAAGGTCCTTCAACAATCTGCTGGTGGAAGAAGCCACAAATCCCCTGCATCCAACTTCAACTGGGTAGACTTTTGCACTCCAGCCACGTCGAGATCCGTCTGCTGCCAGCTCTGTGTATCGCAGTTTTTTGCGCTCATACGCCTCCTAACAGTTAACATTTGTATCAAAACACCACAAACAATATTTAAATCATCTGCATGTGCATTTTGGCTTTCTGTATGTACTTTTTGTGTGTATCTCACACTATTAAATGCAATAAGAATGCTATCAAAACAAAATGCCCATGTCACAAGAGTATTCACATGCATAGTGATATGTGTGATGTGCACAGTGTTTTTTAATTAGTGAGATGATTGGCACTGCATGGAGCCAACAAGAGAGGTGTATGCTGGAGTAAACCCACTTAGGTTCACCTTTATGGAGTCATTCAAATGTTCATCAGTCAGTCTTGTTCTGAACTTTGATTTCATCACATTCATATCAGAAAAGGCTGACTCACAGAGGTATGTGGACCCAAGCAAAGCAAACATTTTCAAAGCTGCTTGGTGAAGGTTTTTGTAGTTGTCTGGGTCTACTAAGCTCCAGAAATGTTGAGAATGCTGCTGAACTGCACATTATTGCAAAGGGAATAATGAAACTAATTGGCAAATAATCACTTTTTGTAGGTAGGAGGAGGGACACCTGTGAATTTGATTGGATACAAGGTGGCAGTTGGCCGAGTGACCTATCAATTTGGTGAGCTACTTTGAAAGGGGCTGCAAGCTACTGGTAGCTCACGAGCGACGCGTTGGAGACCCCTGATCTAAAGTAATCAAAATCGTGTTTGCAGTTATTTTTGCCCTCAATAATACAATGTAGTTGTGATATAACACTACTTCACTGCCTTCTTTTTCTGCTGACTATTTTTCCAACAGCGGTGGCAGCAGTCGCAATCATTTATCCCAAACTAGACCGTTTTTTGTCCACCTTCTTCAAAGTCAAGATCTTCTTTTTCTTTGTTTTGAAGAGAAATTTGCAGGATGAAACACGGAGAGTTACAGAGTTACGGAGAGTTAAGAAGATTCGGGGTGTTAGGATTTCATGAAATTGTTAAATCTCAAAGAATTCAAAACCGGTGGGCTCTCTCTTCATATTCAAAGTAATCTCGTATTGATTAATACACGGAGCCAACCCCTGGGTTAAGGGTAGACAAAGATTAGATTAGAAGTTAAGAACAATACACATAGTATTGTTGGAGAGGAGATGGTGGGAAAGGTGACACCTTAAGGTGTCTTCCCCTTGAGCTGGCTCTACCAATGAAATTAATTTGCAATATACATACCATTGTTGAAGAGGAGACGGTGGGGAATAAGCAGACGCTTAGCTGTGGGGAGTCTCACCTGTGAGCTAGGCTTGACACCCCAGGGAAAGGAAGATGGAAGTGACACGTCCCGTTGGCTCCACCAATGAAATTCATTTGCAAAGGACACCCCCCATTTTTTAGTTTAAAATCAACTGGACTGATGATCACCGTGTGCATTTCTCTCCTACCCACGTGGTCTGAGACAAATGTACCTCCGGCCGGAAAACCTTGTACTTGACATAATTAAAAGTTGTATTAACCTGTGTTTCTATTCCACTAATTTTCTTTTGGTTCACCAGACAAACAAACATGAATCTTTCAGGGGATAGAACGTGGAGAGTTAAGCCTGAATTATGGTTCTGGGTCAAACCAATGCAGAGCACACGCCGTCACTGTGACGCCGTCGTGGACCCTTCAGACTTCTCCGTCACTCCATTTCGTCGCGGTGCAGTACCCCCCTGGACCGCTAATTCGCGATCTTTTCCTGAATGGTTTGTCCCACTTTTTCTGGTCACAGTGAATCAAAGAGATAAGGACAACTATTGTGCAAAAAAACAAAACAAAAAAAATCACACATACACGAAGAAAAGAGCGCTGAAAGTTCATGACTGCTTCAAACCGGAAACCGGAAATGCGTTGCTTCCGAGCGAACCAATCACAGCCCTCTCCGTCTGCGTTTGGTCTGGGTCGCCTCGACGCGTAGTTACAATTTTCGGGAGGTGCACGTCAGTGACGGCATCAGTGACGGCGTGTGGTCTGCGTCGACGCAGACCACACGCCGTAGGCACGGCATCGTTTTGACGCAGAACCATAACTCAAGCTTTATGCTCATAAAAAGTAAAACACAGTTCAACGGAAACACCGACCTCCCAAAGCTCTACCTTTATCGCAAATTCAGAGTTTCGCTTTTGGTTTGCAACAAAGTGTAATGGAAATTAATCTAATGCTCAAGATTACTCTTGTTTGGTCCCATCTTCTAATTATCTCCTCCATTGTTACTTCCTTTGGTCTCTAAGTTGCTTCTGTCCACTGCAGCTCTGTGAGCTCGTTTCATGGTTTTTGATGTGTGGCATAGTGTCAATATCGCAAGTTATCGCAAGAGACGAATAGGATAGGACTCAAGTCTAGGTGGTTTTAGTCAATACTAGGCACGGGAATCCACAACACTTCCTAACAATAATCAAATATTCCTTCAAATCAAACTGAAACACATCATTTAAACATGAAAAATAACTTATTTGTGCTGCTTTAAGACGATAGCTCTCAGCATATGTGCATCATCTGTCCAGAAAAAGTGTCTAATGCTACCAAGTTAACGAGAAAATTGGAAATTGAACATCCCTTTCACATTATGAAAAACTTAATGGGACTTAAAAAGGGATGGGGCTTTGAACAGGAAGCATAAAGGATACTCTTTGGATTCGGCAGATGTTGTTTGACGAGGTAATTTCAAGACAAGACCTGTTTGTAAGACAAATCACGGTTGAGTTTTTAGTTTCAGATGCAGCAAATGAGATGCGCTTTTGTCTGACAACAGAGAAAAAACTAAAATCAACACTGTGTCAGACATCAGAGCAGCACCTCACACAGATGTTGCAGGTAAACTGCAAATTCCTTAGCAAATAGACCTTCTGACATAAATTAGGCTTCACATCTACTTCCAAATGTCAGTGTCAGAGACAATCAAAGACAACTTTAGCGCACATAAATTCCATGAATAATAAGAAAGTTGTTTGTGATGTTTTGGGGGACATATATATTTGCATTTTAAATTTGTATATAGGTGTTATTTGAGGCTTATATACTTGCCCTGTGGCATGCTTAAGGCGTAAGATGTTTAATTACATCTGTACTATGTTCTCTAAATATAACCAAAGGAGGCACTTTCCTTAGATGTGAGCTTCTCCTTCCACAGAGGGAATAGATAAAACACATTTAGTTGCAGTGGAATCGGTTTTCGTGTCAATGAACTTCCATCAGCTGTCAAAAAAACTGAGAAAAACTCTCTGTGAAATCTTATGACATCAAATGGGGTTATATTTCAACCTCATAAACATGCCATGTCACATTGTGATCATTTAAATGTTCTGCCTTTACATGTACATCGCCTGACTAAGCTCTTGGGGTACTCCACTTTATTAACTGGATGTCTGTTGATCTTGTAATACCGGTGTTTCTGAAGCTTCTTCAATGATAACAACTTCCTCCTTTGGGAGCAGCAAGACACCACACAGTTAGAAGTGTTATAATCCAAAACAAGAACCTGAGAGGCTCTAAAATATCCTGTTGATAATTCCTTAAATAATAATGTGGACCTGTGTTCATGCTGAAACACAGATTGGAGCAGCTTGACATTTTGCTTCTAGCGCTCTGGTTGAGGGGGCTCTCTGGGGGAATCCCCGGCTGCTGGAGTGACAGATGCCCTGCCCCACCACCACTGAAATGAGGGACAAATGTAGAGCTTGTCATGGGCCAGTGAGCAGTACACCTGAGAGGGCTCTCGTTCTGTTACTCTTTCAAATGCCCACACAAACACGCACACACACCCTATGCAGCCAGGGCCGGGCTGTGCGTCAGAGAATCCCCCCCAGAGATTTGATCCTTGCTTGTTTTTGTGTGAGTGGGGAGCCACACAGACACTGCCTCCATTTTTAACTCATCACAGGGTTCAACGCAGCACTGTGGCTCGGATCACCCACAAGACTTTGTGGTGCTCTAATACAATATTAGTTTCCAAAAATACACAAGGAAATAAGTGGGTTATGTATCATTCAATAATATTAAAAGATGAGCCATAGAGATAAGCCTTTCAATGTAAATACCATTTTTAGGGCCCGAGCACTGACAGTGCGAAGGCCCTATCGTATCTGTAGGATTTTTTTTTACTATTCCGACGAAATGAGGGCCTTTTTGCCCCCCTAAACGTGCCCCAAAAGTCACCAAATTTTGCACGCAAGCCAGGCCTGGCGAAAAATTTTATATTTAATGGTTTGCATTAATGGGCGTGGCCTAATGGCTCAACAGCGCCCCCTAGAAAACTTTGTGCCTCAAGCCCCACAATACGGTTTGACGTACATGCACAAAAACCGGTACACACCTGTATCATGTCGCAACTTAAAGAAAAGTCTCTTGAAGCCATGGCCGAAACCGAACAGGAAGTCGGCCATTTTTTAATTAATCGTGTCATTTTGGCGCAATTTATGCCATTTCTTCGGCAGCTTCTTCGCCGTCACGTGCACCCAGGTGTGTTATACATCAAAATGTGCGGCTCGATCCTGCGACGATGCGCATTACTTTTCTCAGTCAAAAGCGGTACTGTGGCGACGATAGACGCCAAAAAGCGCACCCCCCCTTCTTCTGATTGGTCGATATCTGATAGTTCCTACTTTCTGCCATAACTTTTGAATGGTTTGACATAGAGAGTCGTGGGTGGTGTCATCGGACTCGGTTTTGAGTCCTTGACCTTCATTGGCATTAATTTGTCCCGCCCCTTTTTCTGATTGGTTGATATCTGGTTCCTACTTTCTGCCATAACTTTTGAATGGTTTGATATAGAGAGTCGTGGCTGGTGTCATCTGCTAAATGTCCAGTTCTGAAGAATCTACATGCAAGTCATACAAGCTTCCACTGCAGCCTGAACGTGCACAAGGGTGCTGGGGCCCGTTCATCGCTGCTTGCAGCTTTAATTTTTCTAACTTTTGGCATCAGTGTTATGAAGCAGTGTCAAAGATACATCCTCAAATACACTGAGACATTATCTTCAGTGATGTTTCTGAGGTCATCAGGTGTTATGGGTCCGTAGATATCGTACACCTTCACTCAAGTGACCCAGTCAAGGTGGATTGCACCGTGTCTTGTGTCCCATCAGGACTGACCCACAGTTCATCCCTCTTAAGCCACAACCATCCGGAGGTGAGGCTGCCCTGCAGCCCTAATACAACTGACAGTCCTCTGATGGTCAGCAATCTTGTTGTTGGCAATAACTATGGAGATGGTTTCTGCAGTGGCCTTTGGCGCCTGGACATGCTGACAGCAGTATTTGACCTCGGGGCTAGTGCTAAAGATGTATTTTAGGGAACCAATCCCAGGGCACAGTGGATAAGCTGGTGAGTGGACTGGGAAGAACATTACAGAGTTCTTGTACCAAAAACCTGACTTGCTGGGGCGCTGCCTACCAGATCTTTGTCCTAGACATCTCCCTTTTCATTGCAAGTTGGAAACAAGAGCAGTATAATGTCCAAAAGTAGGTGGATGGTATTGTGCTCAATGCCTGATTAAAAAAGTCCCAGTTTGTGTCTTTGTTTACTTTCTTGCAAGGAGACGAGCAATACAAGGAGAGATCTGTGGCTTCAGGCAATCCCTAGAGTGGATTAAATTATGAAACTGAATGTTTGTATCATAGTCACTTCATCACAGGTAAGTCAAAAAGTCAAAATATAACTGTTCTACTATTAAAAGTCATAGTAGCCAAAGGTGATGCTTCTTTGAAAAGAGAATGTCTGAAATACATCAGGAGATTCAACAAGGTAACTAAACATGTCTAAGTATGGCATTAGTGGCATCATTGTCCACTTTGATTGAGATAAAACTGTATGGACATATCTCCATCTTAATAAATTAAGTTGTTTTTTTTTTAATATAAAACACTGCATTATATAACATTTTGCCTGACAGGCTTTATGATTTGGTTACTAAATAGTTACAAAGCAACACTGCAGCAAAACTGCAGTGTATTTAACACCTTTATTAGCAAACACTGACAATATTGTTTTCAAATCCATTCAAATTCGATGGGTTGATATCACTCTAAAAGCTTCACACAAAAGCAAAGTATCCAGATGTGTTCTTCTTATGAAACCTTTTTTTTTAAGGAGCTTGAGGCTCCTTTTAAGAAATGAGACTCTCTAGCGCCACCCTTCACCACGACGGCCGTCGGGGGTACTGCGGCCAACAGTGAAGCCGGCACGGGAGAACGGGGAGAACGCACATGCAGCGTCATGTGACGTCACATCCGCAGGACAGCGCGGGAAATTCGGGCCCGAATTGCAGCACATTTTGCAGCACACAGCCTGTTCAAGGCAACGGAGAGATACACTAGAGGGCTCATTCTTTTGGGTTTGGAACGCTTCATCTGACATTATTACTAGAAAACTTGAAATGTATACGGATTTTTTTCATAAATCTTGCCACAATCCGGCCTCAAGCTCCTTTAAGTTAAATATGTAAAATATGTGTATTTCTGCATGAAGTTGGACATTTTACCAAAATGGTTAAAAGAGACTGGTGCACCTAGTGGTCATTTGATGAACTGCAACTTCCTCAACTTGATTGTGTCCTGCAGCGTAATTGTGTTGCTTAGAAACACCAACCAGTAACCCTTAGAAACTACAGCCAAACATGTAATCTGAATCCACATCCTTATGATGATTTGATTCATAAAGAACCTCAGAGGAAATGTTACTTTGCCTTTACAAGTAAACAAAACCCTGGATAATTAAACCGTCCTCAGAGCTACAGATTCCCATTACAAATGGCCTTCCAACTTCTCTAGCGTTCTGATGAACGCCAAAATAAAGCTGCCAGTGCTTTCTCCAGATGTGAACGCTCCGCTCCGGTTGCAACGAAGACGTGCTGTGACCGTGCATATGTTCATTCCTGACTTTTCTGCATCTCAATCATGTCAGCTTGCATCACTGGCAACACTGGATTCTCGCCAAACAAAAAAGTCAAGGCGTTAATGAAGGTATGAAGAGGAGGATTCTAAAATAAAACCGATTAACCAATGGGGTTTTAATCAGAATGTCTTTATGGTGGCACTGCAGGAATTCTTCATCACCTCTGTATCCACCCCCACTGGACGATGGGCAACCTCCCAGAGTGCCTTGCTGCGTGGCCTTTTCAATAATGTAGAGGGGGAAAGAAGAGAGATAAAATGAGGGAGGAAACGATTTCTTGGCGCTGTAGGAGCCCCCTGCGTGACATTTACCTCGAGCAAAGCCGTCAGTGTGTGTGTGTACGTGTGAGTGTGTGTGTGTTTAATCCCACTATGCCAGACTAATGATACCCCCCTCTGGCACACACACACACACACACACACACACACACATGTCCTTTAGAATCACACTGAACAGACACAAGTTGGAAAAATTGAGCTATAATGGCAAAGAGGGGGTGCAAATAGTCTGAAAAGGGAGCTCAAGAGCAGTATTCCCACCTGCATGACAAGTGTGGCTCAGGAAAGACACTGGAGCTGGAAATAACGAGAAAAGGTTAATGAATAGAAGAGCGGAGCAATCGTGTTCAATATGTCAGCTCCCTGCGTTACTGTTTCATTCTTCATTAACCATACCCCATATATGCCTTATATACCGCGTCTCTCCCCTGGGGGGGAGTCGGCCACCCCTCCTCTCAGATTACACATGAAAAAGGAGGATCTTTGCGAATGTTTTGAAAAAGATGGAAGACACGTCTGCTGCCCGCGACTTTAGCCACTGAAGGCCTTCGTAATAGCGCTACGGAAACCAGCTACAACTGAAATTTACATTTTTATATTAAACCCACTGGGTCTCTCATCACAAGTTGTGCAGCAGCAGCTGATGCAGCAGCTGTATCGGGTGGAGCTTCCTTGTTGGAAGAAAGTGCTCCTTCCAGGGCTTGGAAGCAGCATTTAAGAAAGCGCTATCTTTAGAACAGGGGTCGGCAACCCGCGGCTCTGCTCTTTAGCGCCGCCCTAGTGGCTCCCTGGAGCTTTTTCAAACATGTTTGACCTTTTTTTTCCTTTTTTTCTTCTTTTTTTTCTCTTTTTCCTTTTTTTCTCTTTTTTTCTTTTTTTTCCTCTTTTTTCCCTCTCTTTTTTTCTTTTTCTTTTTTCTTATTTTTTTCTTTTTTTCTCTTTTTTTCTTCCTTTTTCCTTTCCTTTTTAATCTTGACATTTCGACTTTTTTCTCCACATTTCGACTTTTTTCTCAACATTTCGACTTTTTCTCGTAGTGCATAATGAAAAAAAAAACTTCCCCCAGTTATAACTAATATAGAAACATGCAGCATGTGTTGTCTTCATTCTAAGGCTTATACAAGACTTTTCATTTTTTGCGGCTCCAGACATGTTTGTTTTTTGTTTTTGGTCCAATATGGCTCTTTCAACATTTTGGGTTGCCGACCCCTGATCTAGAAGGTTCAACTTGAAGCTCTGGATGACTCTTGGATAATAAACAACACAATCAAGATCTTTTGTTGCTACACCTGCAGAATCTTGATATTATTTCAAAAACATGATGCAGTAAATTGATTTTATGTGAGCTTTGCCAGAGAGTCAACTTTAATTATGGAAGCAATGAGTATTTGACTTGCGATGAGGCAAATTAAAGCAGGCTTCTGATTGGAGAAGATTAACCCAGTTATCGTCATATCAAAAATGTATATTCAGTGCAGACAGTTAATGTTTGAAGCAACTCCATCACAATACCAACTCTGACCAAATGGTGGCAAAAGAAATCTGCTGTGTTGAGAAAAAAGAGCCACTAATAAAACCACTGTTAATGCGTTTGGAACTGGGATGTCTTGTAATACCACTTTGCACCACGAAAGGTCCACTTTGTTGTGTCTTATGCCAGGGGATGATGCTTGAAATGTATTGTGATATGCTGCCCCCATGTGGTCAGAAGAGGAGTTGATACTTAGAGTTTCTTTAAGGGTGACATTTAATTTTACAGCCAACACGTCAACTTAAAACACCCTAACATCAAAATAACTATACAGGACTGTCTCAGAAAATTAGAATATTGTGATAAAGTCCTTTATTTTCTGTAATGCAAAAATGTCATACATTCTGGATTCATTACAAATCAGCTGAAATATTGCAAGCCTTTTATTATTTTAATATTGCTGATCATGGCTTACAGCTTAAGAAAACTCAAATATCCTATCTCAAAAAATTAGAATATTCTTGGGAATCTTTATCTTAAACTGTAAGCCATAATCAGCAATATTAAAATAATAAAAGGCTTGCAATATTTCAGTTGATTTGTAATGAATCCAGAATGTATGACATTTTTGTTTTTTTTAATTTCTTTACAGAAAATAAAGCACTTTATCACAACATTCAAATTTTCTGAGACAATCCTGTACAAATGGTGATCATTTTCATTATTTATTTGAAAAGAATACACATTCAAACTCATACAACTCAAACTGTATCTTCCACATTTATCCAACTTACATCAAAAACAGATAATGATATTTGTTTGCAGCAGTTCACCCAATCACTGATCATCAGGCGCTATCACGTCTTAAAAATGACTTGATGTCACGGCTGAAAAAAGGTCGCAGCTCAATGTCAGTGTTTGTTTACGAAGACAGAAGTGATGGCCGATCTGAAATTGACCTCCTGTCAGTGAAGACGAATGTCAGGATAGTGTGAGGATGTGGAGGCTCCGCCAGAGAGGAATCTTCCCAACAGTTCTTGCTTTAAAAGTGAAGAAAATATAACCCGTAAAAACAAAAAGAACAGTGACACAGGCACAAGACTGAACCTGAATGTTACTTGACTTTTATAAATATTAAAGTCTTGGTCATAATGTTGCCATAGTTTAACCCGTGTTTCGATGCAACTGCTTAATAACCTTATTATATGTGATTGGTTGAATGGTATGGCAACCAGCCTCCGTTCCAGAGATCTGGACTGGTTAGGGATACAGAATATATGTGAGATTACCTGTAATATAATGCCACTGTATCGCTTTTCCTTGAAAAGTTTTGGTCCCATAATCCACTCTGTGCACGATACACGAGTCAAAGCAGTTGCTCGATCTCTAAGTCTAATGCTGACCTCTTGTGGAAAACTAATGCACTACCATCCACTCTTTTGGCCCTGCACAACTGATAAAAGTCTACTTTTGAAGCTTCCTCATCTCAGCAAGGTCTGTCCGTGGGCTGGTGCTGGGCGGCGGGCAGCGCTCTTCTCCACATGGCCAGGACGTGGAAGGTCTGGGCCAGGGATACTTGCGGCCCGCCAGGAGTTTTTATGTGGCTCCTGGTCATATTTCATACCTAGTTATTGTTTTTAATATTAAATCTTTTTATATATTGTTGCATTTAATGTCACTTCTGGCCAGCGGCCGGCGTCACTTCCGGAAGTAAGCAAAACTAACATGGTTTACATATCGCATTTTGTAAATTATTAAAAGTTTAAGATGCTCGGTAGTCTTTTCAGTTGGTTAATGATTCATTGGACAGTGTTTGTACATGTTAATCTCTGTTGGAGATGTTTTTACTACTTCAGATTTTTTGCCAGTTTTGCACAGTGATAATGTTTGTCACATTATTTGTTATTAACCTCCGTTGTAACGAGGAATTGTTTACATCATTAGGCTTCTAGGATTGGCCTGAATTTTTTTTCATTTGAATCTCTAAATGAGGACTTTGCATTTCAGATGGACTTCTATAATTTATAAATAATTTCATGCGATTGTTTTGTTTTGCTGATATAATGTATAGATGTGTCATAAATAAAGGAGCTTATGGTTAATATTTTGGTTGCTTATTTATAACATCAAACTGGCTACTATGGACTGAAATACTTGTGCTCAATGCTTAATATAATATTCAAATAAGGAAATCTTGGTGGAAAGTGGTGCTTTGTCATTATGGCGTGTTTTATTAAAAGTAGGTCAATATCAACTTCATTAAGTTTGCACAATGCATGGTTTCAAAATGAACTTGCATTTAAAATAATATTTCTTTATCTGAGTATTATATTTAACATTCACAATTACTAAATCTGGAGAGAATGAATACATAATTCATATGTAAACTACTCATTCCTGTGCACAAATGTATTATATATACATAAATCTTCGTCTTTGAGTGGAAAATACATTTTGAAAACCCCCACATTTTTTCCTTTTTGCAGATGTGGCCCCCAGCCTAATCTAGTTGAATACCCCTGGTCTGGGCCGACGGGCCGACCCCGGCCCGGAGCTTCCCCACCTGGAGCTGCAGGGAGGACGCCAGCAGAGCCGTCTCCTTCTACAGCTCCTCACACAGCCAGCCAAGAAGATCGTCTGACAGGAACTCTGCTGGGTTTGAAACGGGAGCAGCAGTTCCTACTTTAATCCATAAAAACAGCTAGTTTTTGAAATGTGTTAAAAAAGTGCTGCACTATATTTAGGTAAAATTGTTGGGAAAGTTGAACCTCATAACACAGAAACCAGCAAAGACTGCACTGCATTAATAAAAGAGGCATTGTCAGTTTGTTTCAAGGGAGACTACAATAATCCGAACGGATGTGAAGTAACGGAGAATGGAGAAGAAAGAGGGTGGATGAATGATGAATGAGTCACCCACCTGTCTCGTCACATAACTTCATCCTGGCCCTGACGGGCCGATGAATTTGTCTCACTTTCTGGAATAAGAGAACAGAAGAACTCTGTAATGAGTCTTTTATTATCCCGGCACAGTTCATCCAAGTGAGGGCCGCGGCAGCTGGCGCTCAAACCCGACGTCCGTGTCAGTGGGGCTGATAAGAGGGCAGTCAGGGTAGGCGTTGAAGATGTGTGGTTATCAGTGAGTGTGTGTGTGCGGTGAGTCTGTGAAAACTTCGCTCCAGAGCTACTCTCAGCCATTGTCCTTGATCTTATCAGACGGCTCGGTACAGTTGTGTAAACAAGTCCACGGATGTTTTGTCGTGGGAGAGGGGGAGGGTTAAGTGGGGGCAGAGTCGTCTTGTTTACATTCCTCCAGGGAGATTGTGACCCGAGAGGCCTGCCAAGCCGCTCTGTCAAGGGCAAATTAAAGAATCAACAATTTCTTGAAAGCAAGCAGCCCAGTAATTTTCAGTCTCTGGTTCATCAATGGCGACTCCAATCAGACGAATTTGTGTTCACTTCCCGCCAAGCCGAGCTTCCAACTTCTCCAAGGTGTTGTCAATCTTGCCAATGAGCTCAAACACCGCCGCTAACCTGCGATTCTCTTCGAGAATCGCATCTAGCTTACAGCCCTGCTCTCCAGAAGCCCTGCAGAAGAGACTCTGAAGACGAGACAAACAAAGCAGTAGCAGGGAAGGTTGATAAGGTTGGAGAGGAGCAGAAAAAGCGTCCGCCTTCGCTGAGAGCCGGAAGAAGAAGTAGATTTTCACTTAAAATAAGTAGTAAAATCTGGCATTGGAGCAAGATTTTTTTGCTTGTAATGAGAAGATAAATCTTGTCCCACTGGCAGATTTTTCTACTTATTTCAAGTGAAAATTTACTTGAAACAGGTGAAAAAAGTTATTTTTCTGGTAATGAGTCTGACTCACTGTGTAAGTGTAATGAGTGTAATGAGATTTTTTGACTGAAAATGAGATTTTTTAACTAGAAATAAGACAAATATTCCTGGTAAGATTTTGAGTTTTTGCAGTGTAGACTTTACAGTAACTGTCTGTCTGGGTGTTGTCAGTCACAAAAACAGGTGAAGACAAAAATTGTAAACATGCCATACATGTACTTTGTTATGATGGATACATTCATACATTCATGTGGCTGCCAGAACAGGGAAAACAAGCCTGTTTTCATGTGGGACATATAAAGCAGGACTCTGACTTTTCCACTGCTGTCACTCTTACATTTTTATAATGTAGTTTTTTTCTGATCGCTTAAAGGAGCATGAGGCCGGATTGAGGCAGGATTTATGAAAAAATCTGTATACATTTTAAGTTTTCTAGTAATAATGTCAGATGAAGCGTTCCAAACCCAAAAGAATGATTCCTCTAGTGTATCTCTCCTTTGCCTTGAACAGGCTGTGTGCTGCAAAATGTGCTGCAATTCGGTCCCGAATTTCCCGCGCTGTCCTGTGGATGTGACGTCACATGACGCTGCATGCACGTTCTCCCCGTTCTCCCGTGCCGGCTTCACTGTTGGCTGCAGTACCCCCAACGGCCGTCGTGGTGAAGGGTGGAGCTAGAGAGTCTCATTTCTTAAAAGGAGCCTCAAGCTCCTTTAAAGCTACTGTCTGACAGTACTAAATAATAGATAAGCTGTGTATTAATATCTGAAAGATTATTCTGAAAACACTGAATGTAGTTAAGGGCAGGGTGCAGGAAAAGCAGCAAAAGATGCTCAGAGGCACGTTTGTAATGGACAGTGTGTCAGATCTGGTAAAACAACGTTCCATTTTGTTGCAAAGTCCACTGTAAGCAATTGAAAAAGGGAGAAAAGAAAACAGCTGACAAAACAAGGAAGGTAAAAATATAAAGATTATGGACACATCGTTACCTTCACGAAAACTGAAAGAATAGGCAGCCAAAAAGTGTGTACTGTACTTCACACACACTACATTTGTTTTTTGTTTGCAAACACACACAATTCAATGATTCGATCGGTAGTAGCCTGTTGGATAAGTTAACAGATGTTATTAGATGCAGAAAACACCAAGGAGATGTTCTGTCCCCACTGCCGTTCTGCGGTCAGATGTTCACAAGGAGCAGCTACACATTCTGATTTATCTAATCATTCAGACAAGATAATTGTACTTCTTTATATCAAAGAGAGACACAATGATCATAGCTTTCCCCTCAGTCTGGTTGTTAGTTTAAGAGCTTTGCATTTCTAGTTTCTTCATAAGTCAAATGAAAAGCATCTCAACAACAGTTGTAAATCCCTGCGTGTCCCGTTGACTCAGGCTATACGATACCGTTCATAAAGTGTTACTGGTTCAACTTTGACACTTAGCTTTGCAAATAAATCCCATTAAGTGGTGTCCCCCCACTTAATGGAGAAGAATTACCAATTTAACTGCTTTTTTCATAACAAGACAAATAAACAAATGAGGAGGCATTAAACTCTTTCCAGTATTTGCATACAATCTTTGCAACAATGTGCAGGCTCATAAAATGAAATGTGCTCCACGGATATAAAAAATGTAACCAGAATGTTAATCAGAAATTGGTTTGTTTCCTGAGTTTAATCAAATAGCTCTGAGGCCATGAAACCGGAAGGTTCGGTTTTGGTTTTTGGATATTCTGGGTTAAATTGTTGCTCCGTGAAATGAGATCAGTTCTGTCCAATACATCTCATTTCTCAATGTGACCTATCTGTTCACACTCCACTCTTCACCCACCACAAGTTCTTCTCTGTAGGGATGTCATTGCTTTATATATTACCTTTTCTGTAAAACAAAATCCCTGCGCTACAAAATGGGTGTTTACTTCTGCTAGCTGTGGCTTAAAATAAAGTAAACAGACAAATCCTGACATGTTTTCCCTCTTTTTTTGTCACCAGTATAAACATCACAGAAGCATGAGATGGAGATGTGTATGTGGGATGCCAGAATGTCTTTTCAGTGTTTTGAGATGGCGTGACAGTATTAGGAAATGAGGGAAAGACTCCCCCCCCCTAGGGGGAGGCTACAGTCTTGAAAAACGAGGGATAGAATCGTGGGTGACGGCTGTTACTGTTAAGAATTTCAAACACAGAAACATAAAATAGCTTGATACATTTTTTTTAAACTGCGTTGAATGTTGTTCCTTCAGAGGAACGTCAGCTTTTCTTGTCGTACCAACAGAAATAGAGCAAATAGTCACATATTTGGAAGATATATTTGACTATAACAGACTTACATGCAGCAAGAACCGGCATCACAGTGAATGGGAGGATGTGCCGGAACAAGTAGTCCTTTTTAATACACTTGTACACACACTACATGCAGTGTACAAGAAGTTAAAATCACCTTGGTTAGCCACAATATTGCTTAAGTGGAACTACATTGTTGAGTCCTGTCAGAGACTTAAAATAGCTAATTATTCTGATGTCGCTACTTGACTTTTGAACTAACATTATTAGCCATTTTGATTGGAATGTATTTCATGTTCTCAATTAAAACTGCTTTGTCTTTTGTCAAGGTTTACACACTGTTATGTATCTCTGTATTGGGAATAGCTGTCCTCCTCCTGTGTGGTGGGGGAGGCGCTGTTTACCTGGTGCCTTGGTGCTTTCCTCATTTTTGCCTTTCAGGTCAGGTCCAATCCAGGTGCACAGGATTGGGTCTGATTGCCTGGGAGGATATTTAAGGAGAGGGTTCCAGGGCCGCCACTCTCTCTCCCTCCCTGCCTGTGACAACAACGGCCAACCATTTTTCCCTTAGTTGTTTCTTGTTACTTTGCACATTATTATCTTTAGTTACCTTGTACCTTAGGGCCTTATTTTTAATAAATACATGAAATGGTTTACCTGTGTGGTCTCCCTACTTGTTGTGATCTACCGTGAGCCAGGTGGTCATAACAAATGGGGGCTCGTCCGGGAAAATTGGTAAGGTTGTCAGTACCTTACTAATGCCTGGATAGTTCGGTAGTACTTGTGTAGGAAAGTCACAGTGTTTGGTTAGTTTGTTTGATTGCTCAATAAGTGGTTTGGTTTGCCTTAGTAAACTTTGATTTGCTTGGCTTGCAGCAGGGGAGGACTGTGGCCACTTTCCTTCTTTTGAGTGGTGACCTGGTTATCGGTTATGATCCTCAGCTGGATGGTGAGTAGACGGGGTTACTGTTGTCGCCCACCTTTGTCTGAAGCGTGTGGTTTAGATATCATGAGCTACGTGAACCCCCGTGGTAGGAGGAGAAGCGCTTAACGCTTGTTTGTTTTTTTTGTTTGTTGTTTTAGTTTGTTGTTTTTGGTGTGCTGTAAGCCGGGGCGCTATTCAGCAGTGCCATTAGGGTACTGTTGGTAGTTAAGCTGCTATGAGCGCACTGAAGACTAGGTTGTGGTTAGTCAGGGATTTTTTTTTTTTCGCTTCATTCTCTCGCTTCATTCTCTCGCTAAGTAAAGCTACTTGCCGTCCCATGTTGGGGTATTATAGTTGATAACAGGGTCTTTTGTCTATACTTATGATAGTGATGGCCTGGTAAATGGTTTGAATTTGGTTTGACATTGTGGCCTTGGTTGCCTATTGATTGCTGGTTATCAGTTACTGGTTGGGCGTTTGTAGTCATAAGAGTTGTGGTGAATTGGATCCTGTGAGGGAATTTTTGGGAGCCCCATCAATTAAGTTGTTACAGCAGTTAAAGGTTGAGGAGTTGTGGCGAATTATTGAGCATTATAAACTGAGTCTTGATGTTGTGCTTGGTCGATCGAAGAAGCCGGAAGTGGTGGAGGCCATACAGAGAGTTGATGACCCAGGGCATATTGGAAGGCCATGAAAAGTCTCCGCCCATGGTGCCTCTTGGAGGTGCGGTGGGGGGAATCAGTATGAATACAGGCTTATCATTTGCAGAGCAAAAGGAGCTGTTAGCGATGCAGATACAGCTACAGGAGCTTCAGGTGAGAGAGCGCCAGGCACATCTGGAGCTGGAGAGAGTGCGCCACCCGTGTCCCGCTGCGGGTGACGGGTCTGACGGTAGGCGTAGGCACAATTTAGGAGACATGGTTCGACTCTTACCAAAGTTTAATGAAAGAGATCCTGATGTGTTCTTTTCATTATTTGAAAGTCTGGCCGATGAGAGAAGTTGGTCCGATGCCGATCGCACAGCACTGATTCAGAGTGTACTGCCACTTAAAGCTCAAGAGGCCTATTTAGCACTTGACCCTGCAGATAGGAAGTCGTATGATAAAGTAAAGGCTGCTATATTTTTGTCTTATGAACTGTGTGCTGAAGCATACCGGTTGCGGTTCAGGAACTGGAGGAAAGTTGAGAAGCAGACTTATGTGGAGGTAACAAGGGAGCTGGTAAGTCACTTTAAACGTTGGCATGAGGCAGCAGGAGTTAAGACTCTGGATGACCTGTGTGAGGTTTTGCTGCTAGAACAGTTTAAGAATATCACTCCTGAACGTATTGTAAATCATCTGAATGAGCGTAAACCTAAAACAGCCCTTGAGGCCGCTAAGTGGGCAGATGAGTTTGTGTTGACTAATAAAGGTCAAGCTAGTGATTTCCGTGGCCATGGTGGAGGAGGCTATGGCTACAGAACTGAGCAGAGTGGTGGCCTCCAGCCTCCTTACCGTGCTAGGTTCCCCAGTGGGAGTTCTGGATTCTCAGCTCATCGTACAAGGCATGAACATGCTAGTCCAACTAAGGTGGGTTCAGATTCTGCATGCAACTATTGTTTGGGAAAGGGGCATTGGAAGAAAGATTGCCCTGTGCTTAAAGGTAAAAGATATAGTGGTAAGGGGCTATCTACTGTTCGACCTCAAGCCATGTCAGTGGGGGACAGGGGGCTGTGGGCCCGGATGAAGAGGCGTATAAGGTAAAACCGTCTATGATGGCGACTGCTCTACCAAATCCTTCTGTGAGCAGCAACCGTCCAAGCGTCTCAAAGGGCCCTGACTTCCTACATCCAAATAAGGTACCTCCTGATTACAATCACTTTATCACAACAGGTTTTGTTTCATTGGCGGGTAATTCACAGAAAGTACCTGTGAAGATACTGCGTGACACGGGGGGGTCAGTATCTTTCATTCTTGACTCAGTGTTAAATTTTTCTGAGGGGTCAAGCCTGGGGAGAAGTGTGTTAATCCGAGACATGGGGATGCATACTTGGCCAGTTCCCTTGCACAAGATCGAACTTGACTCTGAATTGGTAAAGGGGGAACTGGCAGTTGCCCTTAGATCATCCCTGCCAGTGGAGGGTGTATCAGTCATCCTAGGAAATGATCTGGCTGGGGAGAGGGTGTGGGAGGGGGTTCCACCACCACCTCCCATAGTGACGTCTGGGCCGACAGTTTTATCTGGTCCGGACAGTAGTGAGAGAGTTTCCAGAGGTTTTCACTGCTTGTGCGGTGACTCGCTCCATGGGGGGAGCAGGGCCTGAAGAGGGAGTTAGAGAGCCATCTAAACAGAGTACTGTTCAACTAACTGATCTGCCTCTTTCCCTGTCTAAAAGTGAGCTGGTCGTCGCCCAGCAGGAAGACCCTGAACTGAAGTCCTTGTTCGGTGAGGTCAAGTCCACAGAAGAGATGGAGAGTTTGGCACATGGGTACTTTGTACTGGATGAATTGCTGGTTCAGAGCTAGCCATTCCAGCATCTCATCATCGACTGCGTGGGGCCGCTCCCTCCATCTAAGTCGGGGTGCATCTACCTGTTGACGGTAATGTGTCAGACCACTCGTTACCCAGCGGTGTATCCGCTACGCTCCATCACCACACGGTGCATTGTGAAAGCTTTGACCCAATTCATATCTATCTTTGGTATTCCCAGGGTCATACAGAGCGACCAGGGGTCCAATTTCACATCACAGATGTTTGCCCAAGTTCTACGCCAGTTAAGAGTAAAGCACAATAAAGCTAGCGCTTACCATGCTCAGAGCCAGGGGGCTCTTGAAAGATTCCATCAAACTCTTAAATCGCTGCTGCATGCTTATTGTACTGAGCTTATCCGCTAAAGAAGTGGTGCAGGAGAGTACGGGATTTAGCCCCAGCGAGTTGGTGTTTGGACATAAAGTGAGGGGGTCCCCTGGCGGTTTTGCAGGATGGCCTAAAGCCTGCAGCGCCACCTGTAAAGCTTATTGATTATGTGAATGGTTTTCACCGTAGGTTACATCTGGCGGTTAAGTTGGCAGGAGAGCATCTGACCGCCGTCCAGAGTAAGATGAAGCGATACTATGACCGCCGAGCAGAGCCTCGAGTGTTCTGTCCTGGAGACCAAGTGCTGGCGTTGCTGCCTATCCCCGCTTCCCCATTCCAGGCCAGGTTCACTGGACCGTACCCAGTGGTTCAGCAGGTCTCTGAGCAGAACTATCTGATAAGTACTCCTGACCGGAAAAAGTCAACTCAATTGTGTCATGTAAACTTGCTAAAGGCTTACTATGCTCGTGTGTCTAACTCCGGAGCAGGTACAGAACAGAAGGTCAAGCCCGCTATGTTAGTTACCACAGCTCACGAGCTGTCTTCAGCGGTTTCAGTAGCGGCAGAGGAGGAGGAGAAGGAGGATGTGAGTGGGTTTGCAGATGGGGTGCTGCGTCCTCGGCTCAAAAACTCTGAGATGCTAGCTGACCTAGGTGGTCTAGTTGGTCATTTGCCAGAGAACCAAGGCAGGGAGTTGTCAGAGCTCTTAGCTGCTTTCCCCTCCCTGTTTTCTGATACTCCTTCTTGTACCCATTTAGTGCAGCACGATATCGATGTGGGAGAGGCGGAGCCAATTCGCCAGAGGTTCTACCGGGTCCCACTGGAGAAGCGCCGCCGCCTGGATGCTGAGGTTCAGTATATGATTGACAATGGGTTGGCGGTGCCTTCAAACTCCCGCTGGGCCTCCATGTGTACTGGTAGGAAAACCAGACAAGACTGACAGATTTTGCACAGATTACCGAAGAGTAAATGCCGTGACCAAACCTGACTCCTTTCCCTTACCTAGGATGAAGGATTGTGTGGATGCAGTGGGATCTGCCAGATATGTGAGTAAATTTGATCTGCTAAAGGGCTACTGGCAGGTCCCACTGACTCCCAGTGCCCAAGAGATCTCCGCGTTCATCACATCATCCGGCCTTTACTCCTACAAGGTTATGAGTTTTGGGTTACGGAATGCGCCCGCCACTTTTCAGCGCTTGATGAACGGGGTAGTAGCAGGGCTGGAGGGCGTAGCCGTATACCTAGATGATGTCGTAGTTTACAGCGATACTTGGGAGCAGCACATGGGTCAGCACATGCGCTTTTGGTACGACTCCAGGAGGCCAACCTCACGATTAACTTAGTCAAGTGTGAATTTGCAAGGGCTACAGTAACCTACCTGGGGAAAGTAGTGGGCCAGGGTCAGGTGAAGCCAGTGAGGGCCAAGGTCCAAGCCATCGATCGGTTCCGACCTCCTGTTTCCAAGACTGAGCTTAGACGCTTCTTAGGAATGGTCGGCTATTATAGAAGTTTCTGTCCAAACTTCTCCACGGTGGTTGCCCCACTGACCGGCCTACTGCAGGAGAAGGTTAGGTTTGAGTGGTCTTCTGCCAGCCAGCAGGCTTTTGACCAGGTGAAGATGCTGTTGAGTACAGCTCCTGTCCTGGCAGCGCCTAGACTAGATCAGCCATTCAGGTTACAAGTAGATGCTAGTCAGGTTGGGGCTGGGGGTGTCCTTTTGCAGACTGATGGTGAAGGGGTGGATCGGCCAGTCAGCTATTTTTCAAGGAAGTTTAACCGCCACCAGCTAAACTACTCGACGATAGAGAAGGAAGCGTTAGCGCTGGTGTGGGCTCTGCAGCATTTTGATGTGTATGTGGGTGGGGGAGTCCATCCAGTAGTCGTGTATTCAGACCACAATCCCCTAACCTTCCTTCACTCTTTGCAGAGTCCGAGCCAGCGGCTGATGAGGTGGACGCTTTTTCTACAGCCTTACAACCTGAGCATCCGGCACATACGTGGTGTGGACAACGTAATAGCAGATGCGTTGTCACGTGCGCCCGAGGGGTTGGAGTGAGCTGGTTCCTCCCCTTTCAGTTGCTCTTCACAATATCCCATCTAACCTTGTCTTTCCTCCTTAAAGATGCTCTCCCGGTACCAGGAGTTGCGGGTGGCTGGGCAGTGGTGGGTGGAGGTGTGTAGGGGTGAACCAGCAGGGTGGAGTCCGACCCCCCAATTGACCATGAGTTCTATGTGTACATAGTCAAACTAGTTACCACCAGTACTGGTAAATGGTAATAGTGGGTCATGTTTTTTGTTGGTGTAGGCAGTACTGAAAGCCTTATTTACAGAGGCCATGGTGTGGGGCCTCTGTTTTAAGGGGGGGGGGGGGGGGGGGGGGGGTGTTATGTATCTCTGTATTGGGAATAGCTGTCCTCCTCCTGTGTGGTGGGGGAGGCGCTGTTTCCCTGGTGCCTTGGTGCTTTCCTCATTTTTGCCTGTCAGGTCCAATCCAGGTGCACAGGATTGGGTCTGATTGCCTGGGAGGGTATTTAAGGAGAGGGTTCCAGGGCCGCCACTCTCTCTCCCTCCCTGCCTGTGACAACAACGGCCAACCATTTTTCCCTTAGTTGTTTCTTGTTACTTTGCACATTATTATCTTTAGTTACCTTGTACCTTAGGGCTTTATTTTTAATAAATACATGAAATGGTTTACCTGTGTGGTCTCCCTACTTGTTGTGATCTACCGTGAGCCAGGTGGTCATAACAACACGTTACCATTTAGTAATAGAGGGTTGATTCAACTTGATTTTCCTTCTTCCTGTAACAAATTAAACCAACAAACCACTCTAAATGGTTTATTTGCTTTGTTATTAAAAAGAATTATGTGCAGACCATATTTAGGTAAAAGGTACATATCTGATTTGTTAATATTTACATCTACAACAGCACTGTCATATAGCTACAAACCTGTCAAACTTCTCCAGCAGGTCAAAGGACGCCAGTCCGTTCTGCTGATTCCTGACGGTGACTTCATTTAGGACTAGGGTTGCCTACCGTCCCTTGAAAAACGGAATCGTCCCGTATTTATAAACTAAAGTACGTGTCCCGTATTGAGCTGAAAAGGGATGCACTTTGTCCTGTATTACTGTGAGTCAAAAATAGTCATAAAATGCCAATGGAAAATGGCATTGAGCTGTTGAGTTCACGATTTTTTTTCTGTTTTACTCCAACTGTAGCTACAATCATGGCCTTTGAGGCACAAATATGTTTACAAGTTTTCTACAGACTTTCTGTTTGCACTTTTGTTATTGCACTAAAAATGTGCACTATTACAGAATGGATGTTCTGCTTTCTTTCGATTGTTTTATATTAATTTATACAATTTTTAAGTTAAGCAGGACAGGTTTCTGTTTAAGAAAGATACGTATTTTATTCAGTTCATTTTGTTATTTTGTATTAAAGTGAATTTCTGGATAATTTGTTTTCCATGTGTTCATGGCATTCAAGAACATGTATCTAATTCAATTCAGGTTCGAGTCAAATAGTTTAAAAAATTGTTTCACTCACAAAAATAGGGGCAAAAAAAATTCACCACAACAGGAAGAGTGAAGGCTGCCGATGAGGTGTCCCTTATTTTTTTTTCAGGGAGTTGGCAACCCTATTTAGGACACTCCACTGTTTGTCCCTTGAGTCCAGAACCGCCAGTGATTCGTTGGACGTCTCTTTATACTTCACAGAGATTCTGGAAGAGTTAAAGCAAACATTTTGATTACACCGAGAAATGTGTTTATTCATTATAGGTACCAAACAGTCATTTTCATTGAAATGGCACTTCAGACCAAAGGACTCCCAAACGATTTCTACCTTAGGAACATGCTCCCATCAAAATATTTCAAAGTGGCTGGCTGCATGCGTAATAGGCTTACCTTGCGACAGTTTGTTGCAGATCTACTTTTCTTCTTAAAAATAACGACAGCTAAAGTGCTTGCAGAAATAGAAATGAAAGTGCCAAATTACAGAGGTCCTGGACATTAATCACCCTTACTAGTGACAAGACAAGAGAGGAGAAAACTCCAATTTGTTGCCAGGCACGACTTAATGGCAACGTTTTGCTGTACAGTTTCACGCCTTGTTTCCATATGCTCTAAGTAAATCTGGATGATGACTATATACCCCACGTCTTCCAAGCAAGGAAATGCAGATATGAATGGCTGGCTTGATACTCTAATGCAATTTTGCTGCTTAGGAGCATTAATATTTACCGGAGCCTAGATTTGTAGCTTCTACAACTTCACTGCAGAGGCAAATAACTTAAAGAAGTTTAGAGCTTGACTTTTCTAGCCTTTAGAGGTTCCCATAGAAATGATGGACGTCTGTACATAATGGCCTAGTACACGCGAGAAAAATCAATGAGGGGTTATCACCATTTCTTTCCCCTCTAAGCCAACTACATGTGCAGTCTCCTATGGTTCTTTGTCCTCTCATACTTAGGGTGCTTTCACACCTGTGGCCCGTTTGTTTTGTTCCAATTCAGGGGCTAAATCGATACAGTTGTTTAGTTTCCCGTTTGTGGCGTTTGTGTTCACAAGGCAATCGTCTGTAGCGGTTCAAAGCTGTTAACAAATACGCGAACCAGCTGCTCTCTGATTGGTCAGAAATGAACGTGGGAGGAGTTTCCTCTTCCGCAGCCCGGGATAAACAACAAGCCCCTTTCACAGAGAGGGCGGAAGGCGCAGACCCCAGCCGGCTTTCCCGTTCGTTTATGTGTTGCCGGTGCAAGAGCGGCCCGCTCTGCGGGCGAGAGGCTGCCTGCCGCGGCGTTTGTGCTGCGCAAACCCTGCCTGAATTTAACATTTCACCGTGCCGCGCTGTGACGACATCTCGGCACGTCCAATAAGAGAGAAGGTGGTGGAAACTGCGCCGACTCTTCTTGCGCCGGTAGCACATACACATGAATGGAGTTGTGTCGGTTGCTGTGTGGATTATGTTCTCACTCCAAATAAAAAAAACAAACCGCTCCAGGGGTCCGTTTCACAAAGCAGGTTCAACAAACTCTGAGTCTAATCCTGAACTCTTAGTTGATCTACTCTGAGATCGGAAACTCTGAGTTTTCGGTTCCAGAACAGCGGATTTGAGGTAATTTACTCAACTCTAAGTAGTTTCACCTGGACTTAAGCGCGAGCGTGAGGGAAATCAAAAGCCAGCATCAGTAGAGCGCTGAAACAACGATTCACCATGGCAACCGGCGACAACAAAAGAGCGGCATACTTTTTCTTTTTTTTCTTTTAAACTTTATTTATCATTTCAATTTACAATATCCCTTTGAGGAAACATTAGTTTGCATCTGAAGATCCACATACTTCACGCCGTGTCCTTTTTCAACAGAATGGAATTAGAGGTTTTAATGCGCGCATACAGCGAATTTGAACATGTTTTTCGAAAAAAGAGTAACACCGCAGCACAGAATATAATATAAAATTAATTTAACAGATCACTACATCATTCACCTGCAATCCTGTGGAACTCCTTGATGGATTGGACAGGTTTATGTAGGCTTGCCACCCGTCCCTTGAAATACGGAATTGTTCCGTAATTGGGAATTATAAGTTGCGTTCCGTATTGAACCAATACAGACACATATTATGCTCTGATTTATTCATGTAATAATATACAGGTGGAGGTCGGAAAATTTGAATATATTGCAACTTCATTCGTAGTAAATTCAACTTAAGGTGAAACAAATATTATTTCCCACTACATGCAAAGTGAGATATTTCAATATTTTCGATATTTGTTATAATTTTAATGATTAGCGTATGGCTCACAGTTTATGAAAACCCCAAATAAAAAATCTCAAAAAATTAGAATATATTATGAAATCATTAAACAATTCAATCATCAAAATTATAACAAATAAAGGATTAACATATATTGCTTTGCCTGTAATGAGACTATGTACTGTAATATACATGTATTACGTGGTCTGATAACCATCTGCCGACGAATATTTAATTCTCTGCGCATTAATGCTGCACCTTCATCAATTGTGTCTTCATCAAAAGGACATGCCATGTTCGTGACAATGGACTTCTAATATTTATACTGACTCTGTTTTTAATGACAGACGGCAGAACTTCACCAAAACTCGCCTGCTGACTGAATGAATGAGGAAATCAAATGTGCGTGTGGCTCTGAAAGAGGCGGAGACGCAGAGAAACTCCAGGTTTCACGATATAAACCTGGTCCCGACCAGGTTAGGTTCAGAGAGTCTGTTACTACGGTAACTGACCGAGAGCTTAAGTTACCTCTCTTTGTGAAACAGGCTAGAGTTACTCCTCTTTCTCTGGTTTGAGTTACCTCCCTTTGTGAAACGGAAAACTCAGAGTTTCCCTCATTTCAGGGTTAACAGACTCAGAGTTTTCACTAAACCTGCTTTGTGAAACGGACCCCTGGTCTGGAATGGAATCGGGCCGAGACCAACGCTCCTAGGAGATCTCGGCTCGCTTGTTTTGTCCCGCATCCGAGCGCGATTGCTGTGTTCATATATACCAAATGAATCGATCTTTAGTGGGAAACGATCCCTGTTCCGAAACAACTGCTCCAAACGGGACAGGTGTGAAAGCACCCTAAGATTGCAGAAATCTGGACACATTTAACACACATCCTTCTGTCTGAGGGAAGCAGGAAAACACCGTGGGACTGATGTTGCTGGTTTTGCTCTTTGTGTCTCCTCGTCTCTCTCCTCTTTCCAGGGTTTGGTGGACATGGAAGCGTCACTGTGAGGGGTCTCCTAAGGGCTTGTGAGGTTGGGTGGGCGAGGTAGAGCAGTGGGCTGGCAGACAGCACCAGTTTAGAGAGATCCTTACTGCACTTGACGGCAGCCAGGAGAACAGCATCCACGGGCTGGATCTGAAGCAGATGAGGAAACAGCTGTTACAGGCAATTTAACCAGCAATTTGGACAGAGATACTCAGGGATAAGACAACCCTTTTTTTCTGACACTTTAATTTTGCCAGCAGGATCTTGTTTTTAATCAAAGGGAGGTGTGCAGAGTGGAAACTCATGTTTTTTGATCAGGCATGAGAAGTTAAGTTAATTCAACAGTGATTGCACTCATATGTCAAATCAAATTTAGGTCACAGATGTTCTTGCTCTCTTTTTTTCGTAAAACACCCCAAACATTTGCAACAGCTTGAGTCTCTTAATTGAGCTCAGTCTGCACAGTTCACCATTCCTCATGATTTTATGATTGTTTATTTACAAACTGCTTGTATATCAAATTTGGAATGATTTTAAAATCCTTGATCTCTGTTCCTCTTTCTCAATGTCATTTCTCAGTTTTGCAAACCTACTCCTGTATAACCGTCCGCATTTGTGATGATGACAATCCCATCATTTTCACACCATACTTTAGCATACCATCATTTGTGCCATTACAGGAGCAGTGAAGGATCCTGGGAGGTAGTTCACACAGATCCGGGGATCCATTGGGAGTTTCAGCAACAGACCTCTCTGGGGATTTATATATTTACACAGTATATAACATTGAAATCTGGGCAGCAGCTAAGGCTTTGGTTTACCTTTGTTAAATAAATAATAACAGTGTAATGTGTGTTTGTGGCAGGGTGGAGGAGCAGCCACTCAGCTGATTGGGCACAGGTGTGCCCAATCAGCCTCTCCACTCTGCCCGCCTTCATAAAGAGCAGCTGCACACCAGCAAGAGGTCTGCTGGGAGAGGTCTCTGCTGAAGGTTCTGCTGGTGCACGTGTGTCTGGGTGGAATAAAGGAGTTCCTGCACTAAACCCTGTGTCCTCTGTCCTGTCGGGTGACCCCCATAGCACTAGCCTTGCTACACTGGCGCCCAACGTGGGCCCCGACAGGATGGAGGAGGAATGCGGGGAGCGGACCCTGGAGGCGCTGGCACAGGTGCTGGCGGACCTGTCAGCCCTGTTGCAGGGCCAGTGGGAGCAGCAGATCGCAGCGCTGGAGGTGCTGGTGGCGCAGCAGCCGGCAGGCCGTGAGGAAGCGACGGCTCCTGAGGCGGCCCCAGCGACGGCAGGGCCCCAGTGACGGCGGGGCCCCAGCGATGGCGGGGCCCCAGCGACGGTGGGACCCGCAGCGCGACCCACCCCAGCACCACGCCGGAAGTTTGTCACGGCAGTCCGGGAGACGTCGGGAGATGGAGACGGAGGTCGCCGAGGCGGAGATGGAGGTCGCCGAGGCAGAGATGGAGGTCGCCGAGGCGGTCCTGGACGCGCCGGAGGCGGACCAGCTGCTGGAGCAGGGCTGCGTCGGGGAGGGGGTGGTCCTGGGCGCACCCTGGCCAGGGCCGCGGATGCCGTCTGGCCCGAGGCCACACTGGGCCCAGTCCCGAGAGCGGCCCTCTCGTTGGTCGGCCCGAGGCCGAGGGTGACCTCCCGACCGGTCTCGGTGGTCGGCCCGACGTCGAGGGCGACCCCCCGACTGGTCTCGATGGTTGGCCCGACGCCGATGGCGACCCCCCGACTGGTCTCGGTGGTCGGCCCGAGGGCAACCTCCCGACCGGCCGGTCTCGGCCCGACGCAGAGGGCGACCTCCCGACCAGTCTCAGCGGTCGGCCGAACCTGGAAGGCCCGGAGGTTCAGATGGCGGTTCCTGGCTTCCTCTCCCGCTCCGAGGGGGGGGGGGGTTGGCTAGGCCGAATGGTCCCCGGCCTGAGTTGGGCGATGGGGGTGTGTGGCAGGGTGCAGGATTGGGGCATGGTCTGCAGGGGAGAGAGGGAGTGCGGGGGGGTGCGGGGGACTGGCGCACAGGTGACGCGGCTGGAACAGCTGAGTGGCTGCTCCTCCACCCTGCCACAGTGTTGTTCATCTGAGACTGTATTTATATAATGTTAAGAACCAAATTATCTGTTATTGTATGAGGCAAGTTTTAATAATGGCCTAATCCTCATGGACAAGTATGCTGTCATTGAATCTGATCATTTGTTCATCTTTTATGTTTTGAATAGGCTATTTCACTGTTTCAAAATGAGGTACTATAGCTTTAAGAGAGAGACAATGTTTTATACCTATTTGTTCTGTTTTGTTCCGTTTTTAATTAACAAAGCCAATTCTGTGGAATCATCCGCCTCAGGAACAGGCACGTCTGAGACCACCTCCGAACCAGGAACAGGCGCGTCTGAGACTGCCTCCGGAACAGGAACAGGCGCGTCTGAGACTGCCTCCCAACCAGGAACAGGCACGTCTGAGACCGCCTCCGGAACAGGAACAGGCGCGTCTGAGACCGCCTCCGGAACAGGAACAGGCGCTCTGAGACCGCCTCCGGAACAGGAACAGGTGCTCCGAGACCGCCTCCGGAACAGGAACAGGCGCGTCCGGGACCACCGAGGGCCGCCCCAGACGAAATGGTTGGCTTTATTCGTCACCAGACACGTACACACAGATATACACACGACAGCTGTCGTGTCCGAGTCTCAGATGGCTCTGGGTCATCACACTCTACAGACCCCCATGCACAATCCACCATGTGGTCAATGTTAAGAAATCCAGGCTGGCCTCAGAGTTGGGCCTCAGAATTGAAATCAAGTCTTTCCATGTTCAACACAGGAGTGTGGCCCAACACATCTCTGTGTTAGATGAAGTGATAGTTGTAAACCGAACCTGGAAGTGTGTGTGGTTGCTTGTTTGTAGGCCTGTGATGTAACTCACCTTGTGTGTGTTCCACCCTTACTTTAACTAGAATGACTGTTCAGACCACAGGGCTACAGACTGAAAACCTGTCCAGGTGTACCTCCAACTTTTACAAAAAGACAACTCATATAATCTGCAGTAGACCGACAGATACAGGAACCGGAAAAACCAGATGGATACAAAGTTCAGAGTAAAACTCACTGCAACTATTTTATCATCTGTAGTACCCCCAATCAGACACTTGATGGGAGCAAAGGGCCACATTTAAAATCATAAACTAGAGTCTGGACGAAATAAACCATAATTTCTTAATAAGATGGTGACAAAGAACTTTTGAAAGAATAAACATGCAGAGCAGCTGGAGCTACTTCGAAATGTGATTTAAATAAGTTTGTATCCAAATAGGACTGGGTGAATTTATTGTTTCCTTTTAAGTCCTCCATTTCCTTAGAAAAACTACCACTCATGACACCTCCCTTCTCCACAGCGGGAGTCCCTTTACTACAGGTGTTTCAGTCGGAGGGCGGAGTTACGTCCTACCTCACACACTGTCTGATGCGCGTTCTCGTTGTTAGCCGTGGAGCGTCAGCAACATGCTAGCGAGTCCCTAACATGAAAAGTTGTTTTATCTATAAAAGGTTTTCTTAACACAAAAGTTAAACCTGCGGTAGATACCATACTACGTTGTAATGTCACCCAAACTAATTGTTTGATAGTCATTGTAATTCATAATTTACGTTAATTTAATCTCTACAGCTGGTATTTAAACTTTAAATGGGCATATTGGTGTAACAAAAAAACAAAAAAAACAACTTATCAAATGCATCAATGCATGTACTATAATTGTAGTCTGGTTACATTATAGTATATATTTCGCCCAATAATATAAAATGTCACAGTGTAAAATGTATTAGAGTAAGACTTAATAATAATAATAATAATAATAATAATGTTTTTCAAATGTAATTCAAAGCCCCTTATGAAGGAAAAAACAGCAAGGAAGTGTACGTCGCCTGGACTGGCGTTACCGGGGGCCCCACCCTGGAGCCAGGCCTGGGGTCGGGGCTCGCAGGCGAGCGTCTGGTGGCCGGGTCTTGGCCCACGGGACCCGGCCGGGCGCAGCCCGAACGAGCGACGTGGGCCCGCCCTCCCGTAGGCCCACCACCCACGGGAGGGTTCATAAGGGGAAGGTGCCGTGTGATCTGGGTGGCAGCCGTGGGCGGGGGCCCCGGCGACCCAATCCCCAGACGACGAATCTGGCTTTAGGGACATGGAATGTCACCTCGCTGGCGGGGAAAGAGCCTGAGCTTGTGCGGGAGGCTGAGAGGTATCGACTAGAGATAGTCGGGCTCACCTCCATGTACAGCCTGCGCTCTGGAACCCAACTCCTTGAGAGAGGTTGGACTCTCTTCCACTCTGGAGCTGCCCATGGTGAGAGGCGGCGAGCTGGTGTGGGCTTGCTCATAGCTCCCCAGCTCAGCCGCCATGTGTTTGAGTTCTCCCCACTTAATGAGAGGGTCGCTTCCCTGCGCTTTCGGGTCGGGGATAGGTCTCTCACTGTCGTTTCGGCCTACGGGCCAAACGGCAGTGCAGAGTACCCGGCCTTCCTGGAGGCCCTGGGAGGGGTGCTGGAAAGTGCCCCAACTGGGGACTCCATCGTTCTGTTGGGGGACTTCAACGCTCACGTGGACAGCGACAGTGTTACCTGGAGAGGCGTGATTGGGAGGAACGGCCTCCCCGATCTGAACCCGAGCCGTGTTTTGTTGTTGGACTTCTGTGCGAGTCACAGTTTGTCCATCACGAACACCATGTTCGAGCATAAGGGTGTCCATCAGTGCACGTGGCACCAGGACACCCTAGGCCGGAGGTCAAATGATCGACTTTGTAGTCGTATCATCTGACCTCCGGCCGTATGTCTTGGACACTCGGGTGAAGAGAGGGGCTGAGCTGTCAACTGATCACCACCTGGTGGTGAGTTGGATCCGCTGGCAGGGGAGGAAGCTGGTCAAACCTGGAAGACCCAAGCGTATCGTGAGGGTCTGCTGGGAACGTCTGGCAGATTCCCCTGTCAGGGAGGTCTTCAACTCTCACCTCCGGGAGAGCTTTGACCGGATTCCGAGGGAGGCCGGAGACATTGAGTCCGAATGGACCATGTTCTCCACTTCCATTGTTGACGCGGCCGTCCGGAGCTGCGGCCGTAAGGTCTCCGGCGCCTGTCGCGGCGGCAATCCCCGAACCCGGTGGTGGACACCGGAAGTAAGGGATGCCGTCAAGCTGAAGAAGGAGTCCTACCGAGCCTGGCTAGCTCGGCGGACTCCCGAGGCAGCTGACGGGTACCGGCAGGCCAAGCGGACTGCAGCCCGGGCGGTCGCGGAAGCAAAAACTCGGGTCTGGGAAAAGTTTGGGGAGGCCATGGAGGAGGACTACCGGTCAGCCTCGAGGAAATTCTGGCAAACCATCCGGCGCCTCAGGAGGGGGAGGCAGTGCTCCGCCAACACTGTTTACAGTGGAGGAGGGGAGCTGTTGACCTCGACTGGGGACATCGTCGGGCGGTGGAAGGAATACTTCGAGGATCTCCTCAATCCCACTGACACGCCTTCCGTCGAGGAAGCAGAGGCTGAGGATTCAGAAGTTGATTCATTCATTACCCAAGCTGAAGTCACTGAGGTAGTTCGGAAGCTCCTCGGTGGCAAGGCACCGGGGGTGGATGAGATCCGCCCTGAGTACCTCAAGTCTCTGGATGTTGCGGGGCTGTCGTGGCTGACTCGCCTCTGCAGCATCGCGTGGCAGTCGGGGACAGTGCCTCTGGACTGGCAGACCGGGGTGGTGGTCCCTCTCTTCAAAAAGGGGGACCGGAGGGTGTGTTCCAACTACCGGGGAATCACACTCCTCAGCCTCCCGGGGAAAGTCTATTCCAGGGTGCTGGAGAAGAGAATTCGGCCGATAGTCGAACCTCGGATTCAAGAGGAACAATGCGGTTTTCGCCCTGGCCGTGGAACGCTGGACCAGCTCTACACCCTCCGCAGGGTGCTCGAGGGCGCATGGGAGTTTGCCCAACCAGTCCACATGTGTTTTGTGGACATGGAGTAGGCTTTCGACCGTGTCCCACGTGGCATCCTGTGGGGGGTGCTCCGAGAGTATGGGGTCGGAGGCCCTCTGCTGAGGGCTGTACGGTCCCTGTATGACCGGAGCAGGAGCTTGGTTCGCTTTGCCGGCAGTAAGTCAGACCTGTTCCCGGTGCGTGTTGGACTCCGGCAGGGCTGCCCTTTGTCACCGGTTCTGTTCATTATTTTTATGGACAGGATTTCTAGGCGCAGCCAGGGGCCGGAGGGGGTACGGTTCGGGAGCCACTTGATTTCATCTCTGCTTTTTGCAGATGATGTGGTCTTGTTGGCTCCCTCGAGCCAGGACCTTCAGCATGCACTGGGGCGGTTTGCAGCCGAGTGTGAAGCAGCTGGGATGAGAATCAGCACCTCTAAGTCTGAGGCCATGGTTCTCGACCGGAAAAAGGTGGCTTGCACCCTCCAGGTCGGGGGAGAGTTCCTGCCTCAGGTGGAGGTGTTTAAGTATCTTGGGGTCTTGTTCACGAGTGAGGGGAGAACGGAGCACGAGATCGACAGGCGGATCGGTGCGGCGGCCACAGTAATGCGGTCATTGTATCGGTCCGTCGTGGTGAAGAAGGAGCTGAGCCGAAAGGCTAAGCTCTCGATTTACCGGTCGATCTACGTTCCCACCCTCACCTATGGTCATGAACTCTGGGTCATGACCGAAAGAACGGGATCCCAGATACAAGCGGCCGAAATGAGTTTCCTCCGCAGGGTGGCGGGGCGCTCCCTTAGAGATAGGGTGAGGAGCTCTGTCACCCGGGAGGAGCTCGGAGTAGAGCTGCTGCTCCTCCACATCGAGAGGAGCCAGCTGAGGTGGCTCGGGCACCTGTATAGGATGCCCCCTGGACGCCTCCCTCGTGAGGTGTTCCGGGCATGTCCCACCGGGAGGAGGCCCCGAGGAAGACCCAGGACACGCTGGAGTGACTACGTCACTCGGCTGGCCTGGGAACGCCTTGGAGTCCCCCAGGAAGAGCTGGAGGAAGTGTCCGGGGAGAGGGAAGTCTGGGGATCCCTGCTCCGACTGCTGCCCCCGCGACCCGGACTCGGATAATGCGGTGGACAATGGATGGATGGATGGATAATAATGTACAGCAATGACAACTGTAGGTTACTGCATGTATTAATTGGGCAAACAGATGCATAATAATAATAGTACATGCAGACTAAAATTAGACTATGATGATCAGCTGTGTTCTCTTTCCCAAATGTGTCCCCCCCCCACCTATCATATTGTATGCATTTTAATAGAAATAAGTTTGTGCAATAATTACACAAATGACTCCCATCAGGATATATTAATAATTCACCTTAAGTTAGCAGAGGAAAGACAGTTTCAAATAATTTTGTGTATATTTATATAGGCATATACCCACATATGAAAAGCAACATAGAAGTAATGCATAAAGAATTAACATTACGGCATGATATGCAATATCAACAGATTATTTGAAACACATTAAGATTGTCATTTACTTTTACATTTGAGGCATTGTTCTTTTTCTACTCCTCTACATGGGCTTGCTGAAGCGTGCACTGCTGCGTACAGTCAAACCTACAGTTCAGCTCTGACTGTTTATTTCCTGGTTCCTCCTCCTTCACAGATCTGACAGTTTAGGGCTTGCTGAGATCACAGTGCTGAAGCAACAGAGTGCTGCAAAGGCTGAACTAAAGATCAGCGTGTCGAGGAGGGAACACTCACGTGGGTTTGGTTTGTTCTGTGACGTTTATTTTTGCTTTTAAGGAAACGAAACTCAAAGCCATTATCGAGAGGTGAAATGGCGCAGCAAGGAAACCAGCTTGACTCTGTGAAGTTCTCTTGTTCCATCTGTCTGGATATACTGAAGGATCCAGTGACGATTCCCTGTGGACACAACTACTGCATGAACTGTATTAAAACATGCTTGGATGAGGAGGATCACAGAGGAGTCCACACCTGTCCTCTGTGCAGAGAAACCTTCATGACGAGACCCGTCCTGGTGAGAAACAGCATGTTAGCAGAGTTAGTGGAGGATCTGAAGAAGACTGGACTCCAAGCTGCTCCTGCTGATCACTGCTATGCTGGACCTGAAGATGTGACCTGTGATTTCTGCACTGGGAGGAAGGTGAAAGCTGTCAAGTCCTGTCTGATCTGTTTAGTTTCTTATTGTGAGAAACATCTCCAACCTCACTATGATGTAGCTCAGCTGAAGAAACACAAGCTGGTGGATCCCTCCAACAAGCTCCAGGAGAACATCTGCTCTCTCCACGATGAGGTGATGAAGATCTTCTGTCGTACTGATCAGCAGAGTATCTGTTATCTGTGTACAATGGATGAGCATAAAGGTCATGAAACAGTCTCAGCTGCAGCAGAAAGGTGTGAGAAGCAGAAGGAGCTGGAGGTGAGTCGACAACAAATCCAGCAGAGAATCCAGGACCGAGAGAAAGACGTGGAGCTGCTTCAGCAGGAGGTGATTTTGATTTTATTTGATTTTATTTATTTAATCAGCATAGTATAAAAAACAGAATAAGTAACATACAAATGTAAAAAAGAGATTGGTAATAAGCTCAGCTGAGGCAAAAAGCCCAAGGGGCTTAAACGAGGCCTCTACCTGTAAAATACAGCAAAAGATGTACAAAGATTTAAAACATGCAGAATACATGATTGCAGTCTAAAAACAAAGACAAAGCAAAAAAAACCAGCAGCATGAATAGAATACATGGTATCTACATGATTAAAGAAAAAATAACAAATCTAGAAATATGATTAAGTAATCTGATCAATTAAATGTGTCCTGAGATTCCGTTTAAAATGATTGAATGAAGTAGATATACAGTATTTAGATATGTTTTTACAGACATGGTTGATGTGGTTTTTCCAGCTTAAACTTTCATGGATAATTACACCAAGGAAGGTTGTTGATGTAACCTGAGTGAGCAGGTCGTCTCCTATAGAGAGACCCTGTTAGATTTACAATAAATTTTATTTTTTGATGTAAATATAATAAAATTCGATTTTTTTATATTCAGTGATAGTTTGTTAAGTTTAAACCATTTTGAAATGTTTTCTAAATCATGGTTACCCTTTCCCATTAGAGATGAAAAATCATCATGTGAAATAAATACGTTTGTATCATCGGCATAAAGTACAGGAAACAAGGAGGACGAGGCTGCGGCCAGATCATTTATATAAATCTAAAATAACAGGGGCCCTAGTATAGACCCCTGGGGGACCCCGCATTTCCTGATTCTCCGATGATTTACCATCAATGATAACAAATTGCTGACGGTTATGAATATAATTGAAAAGCCACACATGAGTGATTCCAGCAAATCCGTAGTGTAATAATTTTTGAAGAAGAATATCAAAATGAACTGTGTCAAAAGCTTTGGATAAATCAAGAAAGATTCCCAAAGCGTATTCATTATTATTGATTGCAGTGTGAATTTTATCAACCAATTGAAGTATAGCCATTTCTGTAGAATGATGTTTCCTAAATCCCTATTGTTGTTTATACAGGTGGAGGACATCAATGTCTCTGCTGATAAAGCAGTGGAGGACAGTGAGAAGACCTTCAACGAGGTGATCCGTCTCCTCCAGAAAAGCAGCTCTGATGTGAAGCAGCAGGTCAGATCCCAGCAGGAACAGGAAGTGAGTCGAGTCAAAGATCTTCAGGAGAAACTGCAGCAGGAGATCACTGACCTGAAGAGGAGAGACGCTGAGCTGGAGCAGCTCTCACACACAGAGAACCACAACCAGTTCCTCCACAACTACCCCTCACCGGCACCCCTCAGTGGCTCCACACTCTCACCCAGCATCCAGATTCGTCCTCTCAGGTACTTTGAGGATGTGACAGCAGCTGTGTCAGAGACCAGAGAGAAACTACAGGATCTTCTGAGAGAGACGTGGACAAACATCTCACTGTCAGTGGCTGAAGTCGATGTTTTACTGTCGGAACCAGAACCAAAGACCAGAGATGGATTCTTGAAATATTCATGCAACATCACCCTGGATCCAGACACAGCAAACTCATATCTGTTATTATCAAAGGGGAACAGAAAAGTGACAGTAATGAAAGAAATACAATCATTTTCTCATCATCCAGACAGATTCAGTTATTGGTTTCAGGTCCTGAGTAAAGAGGGTCTGACTGGACGGTGTTACTGGGAGGTGGAGTGGAGAGGAGGAGCAGTCTGTGTTGCGGTCGTATACAAGAACATCAGCAGAAAAGGAAACTCAGATGATTCTGGATTTGGATACAACAACAAATGCTGGACTTTGCGTTGTGACACAGACACTTACACATTCTGGTACAACAACATCCAAACTCCTGTTTCAGGTCCTCCTTCCTCCAGAGTTGGAGTTTACCTGGACCACAGAGCTGGTCTTCTGTCCTTCTACAGCGTCTCTGAGACCATGACCCTCCTCCACAGAGTCCAGACCTCCTTCACTCAGCCGCTCCACGCTGGACTTTCACTTCGTGGTTCAGCTGAGCTTGTTAAAGTTAAATAATTTAACCATCAGTGTATCAACTGTGTTACAAGAAGACGGTTGGAACAAAAACTAAACTGAAAATCAAGTTTGTGGTTTTTAAAGGAGCTTGAGGCAGGATTGAGGCAGGATTTATGAAAAAAATTCGTAAACGTTTTAAGTTTTCTAGTAATAATGTCAGATGAAGCGTTCCAAACCAAAAAGAATGAGCCCTCTAGTGTATCTCTCCGTTGCCTTGAACAGGCTGTGTGCTGCAAAATGTGCTGCAATTGTGGGGCAGAGTTTCCCGCGCTGTCCTGCGGATGTGACGTCACATGACGCTGCATGCACGTTCTCCCCGTTCTCCCGTGCCGGCTTCACTGTTGGCTGCAGTACCCCCGACGGCCGTCGTGGTGAAGGGTGGCGCTAGAGAGTCTCATTTCTTAAAAGGAGCCTCATGCTCCTTTAATGAACAAGTGCGTAAATAATGAAGAAGTAACAAAAACATGACCTTGTATGAGAGAAAAAAGTGTTTTTAACTGGTGATTGAAATAATATATCGGTGATTATAAAACCTGTAATTTCTTATTTCTTAGATGAAATCACTGTAATCTATTACTATCATGGAACAATGATACTTAAGTTAAACATTTAGACGTTGTGGGTTCTGAGTGGGTTTGATTGATCATTATCAATGAATCAAATGTAAATATAAACTGGAATCGGTTCACTGATTAATGAATTCCTTTTAGTTGTATATCTTTTAGTTTTTTAAGGGTTTTTCCAACATCTCAAATTTGTATATCTGTTGTTTTTTTGTAACATCTATGAAAAAAAAAAGTTTCTGTTATTAAGACATGAAATGTTGAAATAAAACAAACATTTTGAAAAAGTTGTGGGATATCAGAATGGACTTTTTTATCATTAGCTTGTCATCCAGGTGTCGACAGCTCTGTCCATGACACCGTTTCTTGTATCAGGGAGTTGCCTAAAACATCTAAAACAGGGGTGTCCAAAGTCGGTCCTCAAGGGCTGCTGTTCTCCACGTTTTAGATGTTTCCCTGTTTCTACACACCTGACTATAATGCATGGTCGTCATCAGCTCGACTTCAAGGTCTTCATAACTCTGTTAAGGACACAGCCATGTCTCTCAGGGTGCGTTAAAGCAGGGAAACATCTAAAACCTGCAGGACACCGGTCCTTAAAGACTCAAGTTTGACACCTGCTGTGCAACAAAGAGGGTGCTGGTTCAGTTATTAGAGAGTTATTTATAAGTTTCTTACGATAATTATTAATAATTAATAAAGAAGATGACTTATCAAAATGAATCAATCAAAGTGGGGCACCACCTGACCTATCAGGAAAATAATAACTAAAACAGCAAAATCAGTCTCAAAGTAGCTGTTATTCCCTACGTTCCAGCCTGTTGCCAGGGGGGGGCGCTATAGAGTAACAGTGAAGGAAGGAGTCCGAGATCAGACCTTTGCAACCAGCAGCTGTGACAAATATGTACAAAACAAACAACTTATCTCATTCAAATGAATCATAATTTATTTACACAAGTGTTAAAAGATCATAAAACAACACTAGGAATACATTCCGATGCCTAAACTACAAATAAAGCACTAGCTAAACATTAAACACAAACTTCAAATCATCTATGTGTGCGTGTGCGTGCGTGCGTGCGTGCGTGCGTGCGTGTGTATGTGTGTGTGTGTGTGTGTGTGTGTGTGTGTGTGTGTGTGGGTGTGTGTGTGTGTGTAATAATCCCGTCAAAGCTCCACCTGAAGTGTATCTATAGTGGAGGGGGAGAGGGCCACCCCGCCACCCTCGAGACCAGAGGCCGACAAGGAAGAACCCGGAACCCAGGCCACCAGCAACCCCACAGAGGGGAGAAGAGGGCGGGAGGCAACCCACCGCCAGCAACAGAATGTTTGCAGAAATATGATTGTTAAAACATCACTTAGTTCCTTTTTTCCTATATATATATATATATATATATATATATATATATATATATATATATATATATTAGTTTTCAAGATTATATGTATATATAATATTATTGAAAACATAAAAGCCAAGTCAAGATACATTACAAAGATCGAGAAACAACTTGCTGAACAAAGGAACATTACCATGCAAATAAAGTATATCATAAATTTATAATTTTTGGATAGAAATAGAGTAAAACAGAGCTTAGAATAGAAAAATAAAAACAATACAGTAAAATGAGACTAAACAGAGGCATGGTAAAACAGTTTACAGTTTAACTTTAAAAGTGTCTGAAGTTGGAGGCTCCATATTGTTAATTGATTGGTAAACTAACAACACTTTAAAGTCTATTCTGTAAGTGTAAGGATCTCACGACAGGACAAATGTGTTAAATCTTCCTGGTTCCTGTTAAAACTCTTGCAGAAGCATGGATGAGGGTCTCTAAATCTGCTCTGGACATCAGATTCTGACGCTTCGTATTTGTTTGAGGGGATAAAAAAGGCTGCTATAGCTTCACCCTTGATTGGGCTGCTGAAGCTCAGGTCTGAGTCCTTTAAAGTTTAAGATTTCCTTCGTGAGTTTTTATCTTGATCTTATCTCAACAGCTGCCACATTTAAACTAATATCGTGTTTTTCTAAACTTCAACCACAGTACGTATTATGGATTTGTGAACTAATAATTGTCACTGTGCTGTGGCAAGCATATATTAAAGTTTTGTACCATACTGTCGAGACTTGATTAGCCAAATACAAATAATAAAAATTCCTACAGATACAATAGGGCCTTCGCACTGTAAGTAACCTAATAATAAAAGCACCTAATAATAAAAAAAATCTCAGTATGTGAGTTCAAGAATCTCACCTGTTTATCTTTTGAGAAAGTATGGCTTCATTTTTAGAACACAAATATCAAAAACATTTTCTTGTCCTTTTTTCCTTTGTGAGTAGAAACAGCAGAGGTAACACCAGACTGCTCGGTAAATACACCCAGAAACTCCACACAACCATCTCACAATCAAGATTAGCTCTTGAAAAATGCAGCGTACCCCAAACCAGATCCCATTCCAACCTCAACACCAGCACTCCCAGAATGGCCAGAATGGTGTAAAATGCCCTCATCTTTGATTTATCAGGCCTTTTCCTACCCCCAACCTGTTTCCCTGGACCTGGACGAATCAGAACACAGAGAACACAAACGCTACAGAAAAAGATAACCGTTATGGAAATTGTGAAGAACAAAAAATTCAGCACTTGTATGTATGATGTTTTTTTTTCTGTGATACTAGCTGCTCCAAAAAAGCAAAGCAACCAGACGCAGGCTATGCAGATGTTTCTGATTCTGATCCATTTCTCTTTTCTCAGGCTCAGGTAGGTGATGGGATGAACGACAGCCAAGTAACGCTCAAGACACGTCAAGACGTGAAAGAACATCTCTCCCACATTTGTAAAAAAAAAAAGAACGAGCCCGACATTGAGCAAGATGGGCTTATCAGTGTACATAGCACAAATATTGAGCAAACATCCAGAGATACTAACTATCTCCATGGTGACCAGGTGGTACGTGAAACTCTCAGAGTGACTCATTGCTGCTGATGAGGTGGAGCGAGTCTGCCGCCACTGTTGGAGACCATGGTGGAGGATGAAGATGCAGAGAGGGAGCAGGAGGAACAACCTGGTGATGTTGAACAAGCTGAAGCCAACTGATTTTGATGTGAAAGCCAAGCAGTCTGGAGCAGAGTCCGTGGAATTGTTAGGTGAAACTAAACTGGAGTCATTGGCGGACGAGGAGTAGGTAGTCAACATATCTGGAGGAGACGCAAGACGAAACAATCAAAAGGATGGAACATAGAAAGTAAACAAAGGTCTGTGTGACGTAGCATAGAATAGACTGCTGGTTACCTCCTGAGGATTAACATCCTTGTGCAGCCAGTTTGAGTTTAAGGGCCTGATTGTTACATTTAGAATGTACCTTAGTATATTTGAGTGTTTATTATTAATTATGCATGTTGTATACATTATATAACTTTCCAAAAAACAAGTATTTCTCTCTGACTTTACAGCAGAGTGGCTAAACACAGAGAGCGTCACCAGTGAGCTACACATTTCTTTTATTCTTTGTTACTCTTCTTCAGACTTCGGACTCTAAAGTTTAAAGAATAAAGACACCGTATTTTGCAGATCATTGGCACAGCATTATAAGGTGCAATATCAATCAACGGGTGTATTTTCATACATAAGAGGCACCAGGTTATAAGGTGCATGATAAAACATATAATGCAAAACAAAACTTAACCTTTTTCAACTCGTTCACAATAATTCAGAATATCTTTCAATCAATCAATCAAGCGGAGCGGCTTCGTCGCTAGCAAAGTCACACTAAAATGTTTTGACATAATTTTGAGCTCAGTATACCACATACAATTGATTTGAGGTCAGTAAGCAAAACAAAATTCATACATAAAGCTCCCGCACTGCCAATTTTTTTGAACAATTAAGGATTTTAAGTGCACTTTATAGTGCGGAAAATACGCTACGTACAAAACATCATTCCGTTATGGATTTAGAGTGAGTTTATAACTGTATTACACATTTAAAATCATAGAAAAATGAAATAAAGAAGCAACAGCAACCTTGTCGGTATTTGTTTCTGAGCGTTCTTCCTCCGCGTGTCCGTATAGTTTTTCTCCAGAAATGGTGCACTGTTGGAGTTCGACTTCGACTCACTGAGTCATTCAAATGGCAATTTAAATATGGTCAATTTGCATTAAAAACCCTGTCACAATGAGAAAATGATGAATGAGAGACAAGGCACACGCAGCAATCACATCACTGGAGTACATGTTAATTCATTTGTGTACTTTTTCCCCCGTTTTTCTCTGATATCTTTGCAATTTTTTATGACATGCAGATTAGTTTTCCTATCTTTTTTTTTGTTTTACCCAGTCTTTTAAAATACGAACAGATAATACAGGAACCTATCTGGTCTACAAGTATTATGCCAAACATCTGTATTGGACAGTAGCCCTGGAAAGAATTGAATTTGTGCTTCAGTAGGTGAAAAGCTCTGAGTCACTGGTTTAAGACCAGGCGGCACCAGATATTTGGGGCCATTATCCATCTGCCATGAAGGACAACTCATCAATTTTCCAGGATTTGTCTGAATGTGAGCGGATAATAAAGTCTGGTATGTCTGAGAATTCAAATGGACACTTCTGTCAGCAGTCACACTAAACGCTGGACCGCCCGTTCCAGTGGCAGCCATACATGCCCTTTGCATAACACTTTCCCCATCATGTTTGACAAATGATGTGGCTATGAGCTCTTCCTTTCCTTCTCCATATATATTTGTATATGTCTGTTCAAAGACTCTGATTGCAGATCATGGGAGGCTTTTTTTGGTATTGTCTGGTAAAGTCTATTATGACGTTCCTGAACTGTACCAGTAGAACCTGTATTTACATTCATTAAAGTGTCTCTTGATCGTAGATGCAGATAGTGATAGCTTATAGAATGTGTACTTGTGTTCCTGTGTGTGTGTGTGTGTGTGTGTGTGTATTTGAAAGATGATTGAACAGGTCAAGCTTGTAGGAAAAAGTGGATAATGGTGGTCATAAGTGGAGTCAGCGAAGGAAGAAAGGCTTTGACTTAGACCAGGGTTGGCCACCCCCGACTTAGACAGTATGGAGAGGGACGGGGTAGCAAATTATTAAGGTAAAAAATGTGCAGAGAATTGGAAAAGTCCAGTGAATACAGATAAGACTTGAGTAAATCCAGAGGTCTTGTAATGATGTTGACCATAAAAAAGAGAGATTTGTAATTTCCTTTATTAGAGCATGTCAAACTAAGGTAGCATGTGGATTCTGGTAAAACCAAGTAGTCCTTGTATAACTTGTTTATTCTGACTTGGAGATAGGTGTCTACGCAGACATTTTCATAGGAGAAACTTTCCATATGCTTCATTTATTTTGACAGTATTCAAATTACCTTTAGCCAAAAGAATTAACTATACAAATCAGATTGTCCCATGATCAAGACCTTTAGGATCAACGTTTCAAACAGTGACTGTGATTTGTTGCCACTGTAGGTTTGTGCTGTTGTATATAAAAATACAAGCAGGAGCCATTAGGTAGTGTAAGAAATTACAATGTATTAATGGTAGCATTCAAACCTTAAAAGAATGCTGGAGTAAATATTGTATGGCCGATGCAATAAGAGAATACTCGTGGAGAGGTGGTTTATGTAGATTAAGACTGAAATACCAAACCTGTGACAACCTTTCTGGATTGATTCTTTAAATCTTTATTTCAGCAGGCTTGGATTTGAGTCCTGAGATCTAAAGCAGGGAAGGGGAACCCTGGTCCTTGAGGTCTGCAGTTCTGCATATCTTATACGTCTCCTTCAACACGCCGGATTCAAAATAATATTCGTTATCAGCCTGTCTTAAAGGTCTGTACAACTCTGTTGGTGACACAGCTATTTGTATCACGATGTGGACACCCCTGTTTCAGATGTTTCCCTGCTTCAGCACACCGTGATACAACTAACTGTCAGCAACAGAGTTGTACAGACCTTAATGACAAACTAACAACGGCTGTGAATTTGAATCAGAGGTTATTATTTGATTAGTTGGTGTTGCGATGGCCTTCATTAAAATTTTGAGAAGCCTTGGTGTTATTTTTGATCAGGATTTGTCGTTTAAACGGTATATTAATCAGGTTTTTAAAGCAGTGTTTTTCCATCTCCGTAATATTGCAAAGATCAGGAACATCCTCTCCCAGACTGATGCTGAAAAACGAATTCCCGAGTTCGTATCTTCTAGGCTAGAGTACTGTAATGTGTTATTAGCAGGATGTCCAAGTAATTTGCTGAATAGGCTCCAGCTGATCCAAAATGCAGCAGCGCGAGTGCTGACAGGAATCAGCAGGAGAGACCACGTCTCTCCAGTTTTAGCTTCGCTCCGTTGGTCCCCGTAAAACTCAGAATCCAATTCAAAATTGGATTTCTTGTGTATAAGCCCCAAAACGGCTTAGCGCCGCAATATCTGCAAGACCTGATAGTGCCTTATGTTCCTGGCAGAGCTCTCTGTTCTCGGAGTGCAGGTTTACTCGTAGTTAATAGTAGTAAAGAGTATCCAAATGTAGATTTGGAGGGCGGGCGTTCTGCTATCAGGCACCATTACTATGGAACCAACTTCCAATCTGAGTTAAGGAGGCTGACACCACCTCCACCTTTAAAACTAAACTTAAAACCTTTCTGTTTAGTAAAGCCTATAGTTAGTGTTTAGTAAACCTGTAGTTAGTGTAAACTCTAGTGGTTTAGGCCAGTAGTCATAGCTGCAGCTGCAGGACCAGATGAAACAGATCTTCATCCTAGATATGCTGCTATAGACCTACGCTGCAGAGGGACACCGACATAATCCTTTCTTCCCTCCTAAAGGGGAGTTTTTCTTGCCACTGTTTGGCTTAAGGTTTTTCTCCCACTAGGGGAGTTTTTACCTGCCAGTGTTTATCTTTATGTAATAATTGCTCGGGGTTCATGTTCTGGGTCTCTGGAAAGCGCCTAGAGACAACTTCTGTTGTAATAGATGCTATATAAATACAATTGAATTGAAAATTGAACTGAATGTGCAGGTTCATATTTCAATGAAATAAAATACTTGCTCTGGGATTAATTGATTTATTTAATTTGAATACACACATTAAGTTTAGAGAACTGTGACCAAATACCACATCAGCGCCAGCTGTACTTGTTTCGTGCTGTTAGCGCTCTAACCCAGCCATAATGAACAGATTACCTCTACAAAAAAACATGCTTGTTCATGAGCATCTGTTCTTGTGTCTGACGTAGTTTTGTTGATGAACTGTACGTTATCCAACGTGTATGTTGTTCTTACAGCACAATAATGTTCGCTCTCTGTAAAGAAACAGCAGAGGTAACAGAAGGCTACTGGGTAGATTAATCCAAGTATCACACAGCATCATCAGACATACTGAAATTTTCCATAAAATGTTCGTGGCAGCCCATAACAGACTCGAAACAAACCTCACCACCAGCACCGCCAGTATGGCCACAATAGTGTAGAAGGCTCTCCTCTTGAACTGGTCAGCTCTCTTCCTGCCCTGCTCCTGTGGACCAGGACGAATCAAGACACGGAGAACAGAGAGGCTGCAGAAGGACACGGCTACCAAAGAAAGCACTACGACACACAAATCAGTAACTATGAGAACATTTAAGTTAGCCATTAAACCCATCCCTACAAAACAAAGCAGCCAGACACAACCAATGCAGATGTTTCTGATTCTGATCCCTCTCTCATTTCTCAGGTTTCAGTAGGTGATGGGATGAACGATCGCCAGGTAACGCTCCACACACATAAGTAGATGAAAGAGCGTCTCTCCATGCCACTTGAAGTTTGATAGAAAGCTGTTTGCAACTAACATGTTAAGATCTTCCCTGAAGATAGCAACTAAATACAGAACAGACGTTAGGATGCCAGTGAGCTCCATGATGACCATGTAGTAGGTGAAGCAGTCGGAGTGACTCATTGATGCTGATGAGGAAGAGGAACGCAGTCGTTGGAGGCCATTGTTGAGGATGAAGGTGATGAGGGGGAGGAGGAGGAAGATACTGATGATGTGGAAAGTTGTGAAGATGAAAACATTTGGTCTGGAGATTAAGCATTTCAGAACTATAAGATAGTCGGGGTTGATGGTGGAAGGATGAACAAAAGAGTCATTGGTGGATGAGGAATCGACCACCATTTCTGAAAGAGAAAAAGATGAGACAATTGACATATCATGCCAGAAGTATGGTCTCTCCTATTTTCCCATCTTTTGTTGTTGTCTCTGTTTCTTTATCATAAATGGGATGTATATGTATTACTTTATAGGAATTCCTCCAAATTTAGAGATAACATTTCACTAGGCTCGGATGTCTTAGTGACGCACGTAATAGAAACTGAATAACTGAAATGTGTTTGAAATGAGCTTGGAAAAAGAGACTGAGATTTCTTTTTCCTGAACATACCTGGGTCGCTATGATTAGTTGCTCACTGCACTGGACCTGGAAACGGCAAGCTCGGAAATGCTGCTTCTCTTACAAAATCTGACTGGAACAGAAAAAAATAAATAAATAAAATCTGGCCAGCATGTGACGCCAACAGCAGCTATGCACCGAAGATGCAGGTGTACACTGGAAAACTGGTTGGAGGAGCTCCAGAGACGAATCAGGGTTCAAGGGTTGCATGTGAAATAAAATCAGTTTATAAGAAATAAAAAAAGAAAAGAAAAATAATCAATGTCATCTAAAACTTTTGTATTTTATATGCAGGTCAATCCAATATACAGTAAAAACAATACGTTTTAACAGGAATTTATTTTGTTGTGGATATCAAGGGAATTATCCTTAAGGGGTAAAGAACACCAATCTATTTAATATTCATCAAAATGATTAGGAATGGAGTTCATAATGGATCTAAAAAATGTTTATTGGGATTTTTGGGAGTTTCCTGACACTTTTGGATAATCAAACATGGCCATGGTCGAACCGACCCTGCTGTTCCTGATAAACGAATATAACAGTAGGGTTCATGAAATATATAACACTAAGTACTGTATTTGTCTTTAGCAAAGAGGCAGAAAATGGAAAAGAAATCAGTAAATCATTGAACTACTGGGAGGTGTATGGACAAGATTAAATTAACCCATGAGCTCAGTGTTTGGTACATCATTTGGGGTAGAATTTGTGGTGCATTCACACTGGATTAAAATCACAGACATCCTTTGTGGTTTATAATGGATAATTGAATCCATTATGAATGGGAGTAAATTATTTGAAATGTATACATTAAGTTTCAACTGAAACCTTTCACTCTGTCACTTTTTCTGATAATGAATCCTACTATCATACCTTCAAAGAAAGGTTTTTGAGTGATTCAGAAGAAATGTGAGGGGAGATCAGACCAGATCAACTATAACTTAAAAGATGCAGCATAATCATATAACGACAAAGGGAAATTTACAGGAAGTTATTATTCAAATCTGAATTGTTCAATATCTTCCTGAAGACATCACCATCATCCTAATCTCATCATTTGTAGAATTTCTCCAGGAACACAATAAAGATACAACATTTTCTCACACTTTCAGTTTGGTGATGAGTAAACTCAACCTTATGTGAGATAAAAAAAGATGTTCCTTTAAACATTTTAGACCTTAACGGGAAAAAGTAGGATTTAGAAAACACTGAATATGCTAAACCATATTTTCCTTTTTTGTATTTCAGCTATCTAAACTATATTCCCATTTAGATGATGGATATATCTGACAAATAAAACAAAAAAAACACTTTACCAGTGCTTGTCTTTTGTCTTCTCCCCCCGGGTTGTTCCTCTGTGTGAAACACGCTCTATTACACTCAGCTGACTGAACATTGTTACCCCACCCTGCCTATCTGTGGTTTTTGTTCAAATCAAATCAAATTTCATTTGCACTGAAATAACATGGTTGACGACGTGACAATAAAACAAATAACTTACTTATCTCACTCATCTTCTTCTGCTTATCCGTTCCCGGGTCGCGGGGGCAGCAGCCTCAGTAGGGATGCCCAGACTTCCCTCACCCCAGACACTTCCTCCAGCTCTTCTGGGGGGAGTCCGAGGCGTTCCCAGGCCAGCCGAGAGACATAGTCTCTCCAGCGTGTCCTGGGTCTTCCCTGGGGTCTCCTCCCGGTGGGACATGCCTGGAACACCTCCCTAGGGAGGTGGGACATGCCTGGAACACCTCCCTAGGGAGGCGTCCAGGAGGCATCCGGTACAGATGCCCAAGCCACCTCAGCTGACTACTCTCAATGTGAAGGAGCAGCGGCTCGACTCCGAGCTCCTCCCGGGTGACCAAACTCCTCACCCTATCTCTAAGGGAGCGTCCAGCCACCCTGCAGAGGAAACTCATCTCGGCCGCTTGTATCCGCGATCTTGTCCTTTCGGTCACTACCCAAAGTTCATGGCCATAGGTGAGGGTAGGTGCGTAGACTGACCAGTAAATCGAGAGCTTTGCCTTTCGACTCAGCTCCCTCTTCACCACGATGGTCCGGTACACCGACCGCGTAACTGCAGACGCTGCACCGATCCGTCTGTCAATCTCACGCTCCATCGTTCCCTCACTCGTGAACAAGATCCCGAGATACTTGAACTCCTCCACCTGAGGCGGGACTTCTCCACCCACAGGGAGAAGGCATGCCACCCTTTCCCGATGGAGAACCATGGCCTCGGATTTGGAGGTGCTGATTCTCATCCCTGCCACGTCGCACTCGGCCTCAAACCGCCCCAGCACATGCTGAAGGTCCCGGTCCGATGAAGCCAACAGGACAATATCATCAGCAAAAAGCAGAGAAACAACTAGATACAAAAAATGCTTGATAAATGAACTGTCACAGACATACAGTGAATAAATCACACAAACTGACGTTATCAGTGTTTTTCTCAAATTTCCTGCATTTCTTTCTTTAATCTTGTGTCTAAGTCACTGTAGTTCCCATCTCCCTTTAATGCTACTGTACTACTGGTATGATATAATATTCAATCCAGTTTTGTAATACTTTAAGGGGCCGATTTACTAAGATCCTAAATAAAGAGTACTAAACACGCAAACTGAAAAAGTTTGCGTGTGCTGTTGTTGTGTGTTTTGCGGGTGATCAACTAAGATTGCGTGCGCAATTGATAACGGGTGCAAACCTCAGTATTTAAATGAGGTGTTGCGCGTCTTACGGTTTGCGGCGCAAACTTTGCGCCATGGAGAGTCTGGATGGAAAGCAGGATATAGTCGCAAGCGCAAAATGAAATTTGACGAGTTGGAGTTAGAGATATTAGTGGAAGAGGCAAATTGTTGTGCCATATTCAGCACCCCTGCCGTGAAAAGCACCCCCTCGTATATTCCATGAAAAGTAGACCAAGAAAAAAAACAACACACTGACACTTCAATATATTTATATATACACACTCACACAAACACATACTTAGGAGTTTATATTATATATATTTACAAATATTATGGAAGACAACATAGTAAGCAGGCTATTAATTAATGACATCAATAACCATTTACCCGTTTTTTGTTATCTGTGACTGTGATTGTGGGAAAGTATGAATATTGTGGAATCCATGAGCGCATTTAAACATGAATCATTAACACAAAACTGGACGCTAAACAGAACATGACACGGAATGAGAATATCATTTTTGTCAGACGAGGGGGTGCTTTTCACGGCAGGGGTGCTGAATACGGCACAACACCGGGGTATGACAACTGCAGAACATATAGGCGCACAATAAGAAACACTTTTTTCTCCATGAAAACACGTGATTTATTTATTATCACAAATAAAAAAATGAATGTGCCTCCTGTGGCAACCTTTTGCTGAATAATACTCGATTTAACATTCAAATAAAATATTTCTCCTTTTGCATGTGGAGATTAGCACCTTCCTTTCGAACGTATTAAATACAGACGCAATCACAATCCCCGCAATAACTTTCAGGCTTGGTAAATCTCATTGCGCGTGGTAAGTGGACCAATTTGCATCTTCCCCTCCCAGTATTTAGCGATTTCTGGCGGGTACGCCCCATATTGATTATTCATCAGGGCAAAAGTACTAATTGAATTGCGTGTGCTATTTTGCGCATTTGAGAGGCGCAGTCCTCTTTGCACGCTGTTAGTAGATCAGCTGGCACTTTGGTTTGCGGGTGCTATCAAGTTTTCACACGTTTTTACACACGCAAACCTTTAGTAAATCAGGCACTAAGTGTTAAAGGAGCTTGAGGCCGGATTGAGGCAGAATTTATGAAAATAATTCGTTTACGTTTTAAGTTTTCTAGTAATAATGTCAGATGAAGCGTTCCAAACCCAAAAGAATGAGCCCTCTAGTGTATCTCTCTGTTGCCTTGAACAGGCTGTGTGCTGCAAAATGTGCTGCAATCCGGGCCCAAATTTCCCGCGCTGGGCTGCGGATGTGACGTCACATGACGCTGCATGCACGTTCTCCCCGTTCTCCCGTGCCGGCTTCGCTGTTGGCTGCAGTACCCCCGACGGCCGTCGTGGTGAAGGGTGGCGCTAGAGAGTCTCATTTCTTAAAAGGAGCCTCAAGCTCCTTTAAGGGAATTAATCACAAAATGACTTTGTGTTCGTCCACAGCTTCAAAGTAGTTTTTGAAAATGTTGGTGCTGTTGAAAACCGGTGAAGATTATAGAGTTTGATCTGGAGAAGAAGCGGCCTAAATCAAGAGGGAGGGCAGCGATAGTTGAAAAATGTAATGGATAAAGAAGTCATTTGAGGGTGATGTTCAACGTGTCTGGAATAGAAAAGGACAGAACAGTCAAGAGGACGACATGTATGTAGTGTGTTGAATTACTAAGATATATCAGTAGCTGCCCCATTTACAAAGAGTAAATGTCGGTACTGTGAGATTAATCTGAGTTTTTGAACAAGTTTGTCCTTATGAAAATATGAAACTATCACAATAGGCTTAATTAGGTCAGCTCAGAGAAGCTGACTGCTGGATTTTTCACATCCTTATCATTGTTAACAGAAGTCACAGGACAGGCCACTCCCTGAGGGTATTTAGGGGGTTTGTCTGCTCTGTTAACAGTTGACCAGTGTCTTTAGACACATCCGTGCAAAACCTCACAAAGTTCTCGTTTGTCCAGAAGGGGCCCATTTATTGACCCTTCGTGTTTATTAAAGACTTTAAGCTGACTGCTGGTTATCACATGTTAACAGATGACAGGGCAGCCCTTCCTGAGTTTGGGCTGTCCAACAACTATCCCATTATAAGTTGGACAATCTGTTCACACCACAGATAAGTTGTTTATTAACTGAAAAGTCATAGGTGTGACCCTTTTAACTATCATCTGATACCATGTCTGTTCTCCATCTGTTCATTGTCCATCTATACACTGACAGTCAGTTCACCAAATATGGTCATTCCTGTCATCCTTGCTGAATAAAAGCGCCAGCTCTGCAGAGAGCAAGTTGTGAGAAGGCCTGACAAGCTCTAAGAGGAGGGCCGTGTTGCCCTGAAGCTCCTCAAGACTTCTCTCCAAGCTTCTGCAGAGGCGCCTTGAAAATCATTCCACAAGTCTCTGTGTCTTTCCTAAGTTATTAATTTATGTTGTGATGATTTAGGAACCTAACAGTACCCACTTAACCCAGAGTCCCAGTGCCTTGCTGTATGGATATTGATTAATTAAGTGCAAAATCATACACAATTTAGACGGGGAAGCAGTGCAAAAACTGAAAAGTTTTTTTTGTCGGACTAGACTTACAGTTTTATTATTCTATAGAATTACATTTTAAAACACAAAAACACCAGCCTTATCAGTATTTCTCAACTTTTTTCCATTTTGTGTCCGTACAGCATTTGTTCAATTTTGATGTATTGACGGAATCTCACCTCATCTAAAAAGTTCAATTCAAATTTGGCTCATTTGCTTTACAATGTGTTGAAGACGATTGTTGTAAATATGCAGGTCAATATGTGTGGTAATTGTGTTTCTCAAACCTAAAATAGAGTTTCCTAATCGTTTTACCCTGTATTGGTGAGAATATTTTCAGTGTGAGCTGTGTAGTGGATGTTTGCTGATGGCGTGTTACAAGCCGAATTTTCCATATGCTTCATTTATTTTGACAGTATTCAAATTACCTTTAGCCAAAATAATTGACTATACAAATCAGATTGTCCCATGATCAAGACCTTTAGGATCAACGTTTCAAACAGTGACTGTGATTGGTTGCCACTGTAGGTTTGTGCTGTTGTATATAAAAATACAAGCAGGAGCCATTAGGTAGTGTAAGAAATTACAATGTATTAATGGTAGCTTCAAACCTTAAAAGAATGCTGGAGTAAATATTGTATGGCCGATGCAATAAGAGAATACTCGTGGAGAGGTGGTTTATGTAGATTAAGACTGAAATACCAAACCTGTGACAACCTTTCTGGATTGATTCTTTAAATCTTCATTTCAACAGGCTTGGATTTGAGTCCTGAGCTCTAAAGCAGGGAAGGGGAACCCTGGTCCTTGAAGTCTGCAGTTCTGCATATCTTATACGTCTCCTTCAACACGCCGGATTCAAAATAATATTCGTTATCAGCCTGTCTTAAAGGTCTGTACAACTCTGTTGGTGACACAGCTATTTGTATCACAATGTGGACACCCCTGTTTTAGATGTTTCTCTGCTTCAGCACACCATGATACAAATAACTGTCAGCAACAGAGTTGCACAGACCTTAATGACAAACTAACAACAGCTGTGAATTTGAATCAGAGGTTATTATTTGATTAGTTGGTGTCGCGATGGCCTTCATTAACATTTTGAGAAGCCTTGGTGTTATTTTTGATCAGGATTTGTCGTTTAAACGGTATATTAATCAGGTTTTTAAAGCAGTGTTTTTCCATCTTCGTAATATCGCAAAGATCAGGAACATCCTCTCCCAGACTGATGCTGAAAAACGAATTCCCGAGTTCGTATCTTCTAGGCTAGAGTACTGTAATGTGTTATTAGCAGGATGTCCAAGTAATTTGCTGAATAGGCTCCAGCTGATCCAAAATGCAGCAGCGCGAGTGCTGACAGGAATCAGCAGGAGAGACCACGTCTCTCCAGTTTTAGCTTTGCTCCGTTGGTCCCCGTAAAACTCAGAATCCAATTCAAAATTTGATTTCTTGTGTATAAGCCCCAAAACGGCTTAGCGCCGCAATATCTGCAAGACCTGATAGTGCCTTATGTTCCTGGCAGAGCTCTCTGTTCTCAGAGTGCAGGTTTACTCGTAGTTAATAGTAGTAAAGAGTATCCAAATGTAGATTTGGAGGGCGGGCGTTCTGCTATCAGGCACCATTACTATGGAACCAACTTCCAAACTGAGTTAAGGAGGCTGACACCACCTCCACCTTTAAAACTAAACTTAAAACCTTTCTGTTTAGTAAAGCCTATAGTTAGTGTTTAGTAAACCTGTATTTAGTGTAAACTCTAGTGGTTTAGGCCAGTAGTCATAGCTGCAGCTGCAGGACCAGATGAAACAGATCTTCATCCTAGATATGCTGCTATAGACCTACGCTGCAGAGGGACACCGACATAATCCTTTCTTCCCTCCTAAAGGGGAGTTTTTCTTGCCACTGTTTGGCTTAAGGTTTTTCTCCCACTAGGGGAGTTTTTACCTGCCAGTGTTTATCTTTATGTAATAATTGCTCGGGGTTCATGTTCTGGGTCTCTGGAAAGCGCCTAGAGACAACTTCTGTTGTAATAGATGCTATATAAATACAATTGAATTGAAAATTGAACTGAATGTGCAGGTTCATATTTCAATGAAATAAAATACTTGCTCTGGGATTAATTGATTTATTTAATTTGAATACACACATTAAGTTTAGAGAACTGTGACCAAATACCACATCAGCACCAGCTGTACTTGTTTTGCGCTGTTAGCGCTCTAACCCAGCCATAATGAACAGATTACCTCTACAAAAAACATGCTTGTTCATGAGCATCTGTTCCTGTGTCTGACGTAGTTTTGTTGATGAACTGTATGTTATCCAACGTGTACGTTGTTCTTACAGCACAATAATGTTCGCTCTTTGTAAAGAAACAGCAGAGGTAACAGAAGGCTACTGGGCAGATTAATCCAAGTACCACACACCATCATCAGACATACTGAAAATTTCCATAAAATGTTCATGGCAGCCCATAACAGACTCGAAACAAACCTCACCACCAGCACCACCAGTATGGCCAAAATAGTGTAGAAGGCTCTTCTCTTGAACTGGTCAGCCCTTTTCCTGCCCTGTTCCTGTGGACCAGGACGGATCAAGACACGGAGAACAGAGAGGCTGCAGAAGGACACGGCTACCAAAGAAAGCACTACAACACACAAATCAATAACTATGAGAACATTTAAGTTAGCCTTTAAACCCATCCCTACAAAACAAAGCAGCCAGACACAACCAATGCAGATGTTTCTGATTCTGATCCCTCTCTCATTTCTCAGGTTTCTGTAGGTGATGGGATGAACGACCGCCAGGTAACGCTCCACACACATAAGTAGATGAAAGAGCGTCGCTCCACGCCACTTGAAGTTTGATAGAAAGCTGTTTGCAACTAAAATGCTAAGATATTCCCTGAAGATAGCAACTAAATACAGAACAGACGTTAGGATGCCAGTGAGCTCCATGAGGACCATGTGGTAGGTGAAGCAGTCGGAGTGACTCATTGATGCTGATGAGGAAGAGGAACGCAGTCGTTGGAGGCCATGGTTGAGGATGAAGGTGATGATGGGGAGGAGGAGGCAGATATTGATGATGAAGAAAGTTGTGAAGATGAAAACATTTGGTCTGGAGATTAAGCATTTCAGAACTATAAGATAGTCGGGGTTGATGGTGGAAGGATAAACAAAAGAGTCATTGGTGGATGAGGAATCGACCACCATTTCTGAAAGAGAAAAAGATGAGACAATTGACATATCATGCCAGAAGTATGGTCTCTCCTATTTTCCAATCTTTTGTTGTTGTCTCTGTTTCTTTATCATAAATGGGATGTATATGTATTACTTTATAGGAATTCCTCCAAATGTAGAGATAACATTTCACCAGGCACGGATGTCTTAGTGATGCAGGTAATAGAAACTGAATGACTGAAACGTGTTTGAAATGAGCTTGGAAAAAGAGACTGAGATTTTTTTTTCCTGAACATACCTGGGTCGCTATGATTAGTTGCTCACTGCACTGGACCTGGAAACGGCAAGCTCGGAAATGCTGCTTCTCTTACAAAATCTGACTGGAACAGAAAAAAATAAAAAATAAAATCTGGGCAGCATGTGAGGCCAACAGCAGCTATGCACCGAATATGCAGGTGTATACTGGAAAACTGGTTAGAGGAGCTCCAGAGACGAATCAGGGTTCAAGGGTTGCATGTGAAATAAAATCAGTTTATAAGAAATAAAAAAAGAATAGAAAAATAATCAATGTCATCTAAAACTTTTGTATTTTATATGCAGGTCACTCCAATATACAGTAAAAACAATACGTTTTAACAGGAATTTATTTTGTTGTGGATATCAAGGGAATTATCCTTAAGGGGTAAAGAACACCAATCTATTTAATATTCATCAAAATGATTAGGAATGGAGTTCATAATGGATCTAAAAAATGTTCATTGGGATTTTTGGGGGGTTCCTGACACTTTTGGATAATCAAACATGGCCATGGTCGAACCGACCCTGCTGTTCCTGATAAACGAATATAACAGTAGGGTTCATGAAATATATCACACTAAGTACTGTATTTGTCTTTAGCAAAGAGGCAGAAAAAGGAAAATAAATCAGCAAATCATTGAACTACTGGGACTACTATGGTACATCATTTGGGGTAGAATTTGTGGTGCATTCGCACTGGATTAAAATCACAGACATCCTTTGTGGTTTATAATGGATAATTTAATCCATTATGAATGGGAGTAAATTATTTGAAATGTATACATTAAGTTCCAACTGAAACCTTTCACTCTGTCACTTTTTCTGATAATGAATCCTACTATCATACCTTCAAAGAAAGGTTTTTGAGTGATTCAGAAGAAATGTGAGGGGAGATCAGACCAGATCAACTATAACTTAAAAGATGCAGCATAATCATATAACGACAAAGGGGAATTTACAGGAAGTTATTATTCAAATCTGAATTGTTCAATATCTTCCTGAAGACATCACCATCATCCTAATCTCATCATTTGTAGAATTTCTCCAGGAACACAATAAAGATACAACATTTTCTCACACTTTCAGTTTGGTGATGAGTAAACTCAACCTTATGTGAGATAAAAAAAGATGTTCCTTTAAACATTTTAGACCTTAATGGGAAAAAGTAGGATTTAGAAAACACTGAATATGCTAAACCATATTTTCCTTTTTTGTATTTCAGCTATCTAAACTATATTCCCATTTAGATGATGGATATATCTGACAAATAAAACAAAAAAACCACTTTACCAGTGCTTGTCTTTTGTCTTCATCCCTCTGGGTCGTTCCTCTGTGTGAAACACGCTCTTTTACCCTCAGCTGACTGAACATTGTTACCCCACCCTGCCTATCTGTGGTTCGTGTTCAAATCAAATCAAATTTCATTTGCACTGAAATAACATGGTTGACAACGTGACAATAAAACAAATAACTTACTCATCTCACTCATCTTCTTCTGTTTATCCGTTCCCGGGTCGCGGGGGCAGCAGCCTCAGCAGGGATGCCCAGACTTCCCTCACCCCAGACACTTCCTCCAGCTCTTCCTCCAGCTCTTCTGGGGGGAGTCCGAGGCGTTCCCAGGCCAGCCGAGAGACATAGTCTCTCCAGCGTGTCCTGGCTCTTCCCTGGGGTCTCCTCCCGGTGGGACATGCCTGGAACACCTCCCTAGGGAGGTGGGACATGCCTGGAACACCTCCCTAGGGAGGCGTCCAGGAGGCATCCGGTACAGATGCCCAAGCCACCTCAGCTGACTACTCTCAATGTGAAGGAGCAGCGGCTCGACTCCGAGCTCCTCCCGGGTGACCAAACTCCTCACCCTATCTCTAAGGGAGCGTCCAGCCACCCTGCGGAGGAAACTCATCTCGGCCGCTTGTATCCGCGATTTTGTCCTTTCGGTCACTACCCAAAGTTCATGACCATAGGTGAGGGTAGGTGCGTAGACTGACCAGTAAATCGAGAGCTTTGCCTTTCGACTCAGCTCCCTCTTCACCACGATGGTCCGGTACACCGACCGCGTAACTGCAGACGCTGCACCGATCCGTCTGTCAATCTCACGCTCCATCGTTCCCTCACTCGTGAACAAGATCCCGAGATACTTGAACTCCTCCACCTGAGGCGGGACTTCTCCACCCACAGGGAGAAGGCATGCCACCCTTTCCCGATGGAGAACCATGGCCTCGGATTTGGAGGTGCTGATTCTCATCCCTGCCACGTCGCACTCGGCCTCAAACCGCCCCAGCACATGCTGAAGGTCCCGGTCCGATGAAGCAAACAGGACGATGTCATCTGCAAAAAGCAGAGAAACAACTAGATACAAAAAATGCTTGATAAATGAACTGTCACAGACATACAGTGAATAAATCACACAAACTGACGTTATCAGTGTTTTTCTCAAATTTCCTGCATTTCTTTCTTTAATCTTGTGTCTAAGTCACTGTAGTTCCCATCTCCCTTTAATGCTACTGTACTACTGGTATGATATAATATTCAATCCAGTTTTGTAATACTTTAAGGGGCCGATTTACTAAGATCCTAAATAAAGAGTACTAAATTGCGTGTGCACTGAAAAAGTTTGCGTGTGCTGTTGTTGTGTGTTTTGCGGGTGATCAACTAAGATTGCGTGCGCAATTGATAACGGGTGTAAACCTCAGTATTTAAATGAGGTGTTGCGCGTCTTACGGTTTGCGGCGCAAACTTTGCGCCATGGAGAGTCTGGATGGAAAGCAGGATATAGTTGCAAGCGCAAAATGAAATTTGACGAGTTGGAGTTAGAGATATTAGTGGAAGAGGCAAATTGTTGTGCCATATTCAGCACCCCTGCCGTGAAAAGCACCCCCTCGTATATTCAATGAAAAGTAGACCAAGAAAAAAAACAACACACTGACACTTCAATATATTTATATATACACACTCACACAAACACATACTTAGGAGTTTATATTATATATATTTACAAATATTATGGAAGACAACATAGTAAGCAGGCTATTAATTAATGACATTAACCATTTACCCGTTTTTTGTTATCTGTGACTGTGATTGTGGGAAAGTATGACTATTGTGGAATCCATGAGCGCATTTAAAAATGAATCATTAACACAAAACTGGACGCTAAACAGAACATGACACGGAATGAGAATATCATTTTTGTCAGACGAGGGGGTGCTTTTCACGGCAGGGGTGCTGAATACGGCACAACACCGGGGTATGACAACTGCAGAACATATAGGCGCACAATAAGAAACACTTTTTTCTCCATGAAAACACGTGATTTATTTATTATCACAAATAAAAAAATGAATGTGCCTCCTGTGGCAACCTTTTGCTGAATAATACTCGATTTAACATTCAAATAAAATATTTCTCCTTTTGCATGTGGAGATTAGCACCTTCCTTTCGAACGTATTAAATACAGACGCAATCACAATCCCCGCAATAACTTTCAGGCTTGGTAAATCTCATTGCGCGTGGTAAATGGATCAATTTGCATCTTCCCCTCCCAGTATTTAGCCCCATATTGATTATTCATCAGGGGCAAAAGTACTAATTGAATTGCGTGTGCTATTTTGCGCATTTGAGAGGCGCAGTCCTCTTTGCACACTGTTAGTAGATCAGCTGGCACTTTGGTTTGCGGGTGCTATCAAGTTTTCACACGTTTTTACACACGCAAACCTTTAGTAAATCAGGCCGTAAGTGTTAAAGGAGCTTGAGGCCGGATTGAGGCAGAATTTATGAAAATAATTCGTTTACGTTTTAAGTTTTCTAGTAATAATGTCAGATGAAGCGTTCCAAACCCAAAAGAATGAGCCCTCTAGTGTATCTCTCTGTTGCCTTGAACAGGCTGTGTGCTGCAAAATGTGCTACAATCCGGGCCCAAATTTCCTGCGCTGGGCTGCGGATGTGACGTCACATGACGCTGCATGCACGTTCTCCCCGTTCTCCCGTGCCGGCTTCGCTGTTGGCTGCAGTACCCCCGACGGCCGTCGTGGTGAAGGGTGGCGCTAGAGAGTCTCATTTCTTAAAAGGAGCCTCAAGCTCCTTTAAGGGAATTAATCACAAAATGACTTTGTGTTCGTCCACAGCTTCAAAGTAGTTTTTGAAAATGTTGGTGCTGTTGAAAACCGGTGAAGATTATAGAGTTTGATCTGGAGAAGAAGCGGCCTAAATCAAGAGGGAGGGCAGCGATAGTTGAAAAATGTAATGGATAAAGAAGTCATTTGAGGGTGATGAGATGTTCAACGTGTCTGGAATAGAAAAGGACAGAACAGTCAAGAGGACGACATGTATGTAGTGTGTTGAATTACTAAGATATATCAGTAGCTGCCCCATTTACAAAGAGTAAATGACGGTACTGTGAGATTAATCTGAGTTTTTGAACAAGTTTGTCCTCATGAAAACATGAAACTATCACAATAGGCTTAATTAGGTCAGCTCAGAGAAGCTGACTGCTGGATTTTTCACATCCTTATCATTGTTAACAGAAGTCACAGGACAGGCCACTCCCTGAGGGTATTTAGGGGGTTTGTCTGCTCTGTTAACAGTTGACCAGTGTCTTTAGACACATCTGTGCAAAACCTCACAAAGTTCTCGTTTGTCCAGAAGGGGCCCATTTATTGACCCTTCGTGTTTATTAAAGACTTTAAGCTGACTGCTGGTTATCACATGTTAACAGATGACAGGGCAGCCCTTCCTGAGTTTGGGCTGTCCAACAACTATCCCATTATAAGTTGGACAATCTGTTCACACCACAGATAAGTTGTTTATTAACTGAAAAGTCATAGGTGTGACCCTTTTAACTATCATCTGATACCATGTCTGTTCTCCATCTGTTCATTGTCCATCTATACACTGACAGTCAGTTCACCAAATATGGTCATTCCTGTCATCCTTGCTGAATAAAAGCGCCAGCTCTGCAGAGAGCAAGTTGTGAGAAGGCCTGACGAGCTCTAAGAGGAGGGCCGTGTTGCCCTGAAGCTCCTCAAGACTTCTCTCCAAGCTTCTGCAGAGGCGCCTTGAAAATCATTCCACAAGTCTCTGTGTCTTTCCTAAGTTATTAATTTATGTTGTGATGATTTAGGAACCTAACAGTACCCACTTAACCCAGAGTCCCAGTGCCTTGCTGTATGGATATTGATTAATTAAGTGCGAAATCATACACAATTTAGACGGGGAAGCAGTGCAAAAACTGAAAAGTTTTTTTTGTCGGACTAGACTTACAGTTTTATTATTCTATAGAATTACATTTTAAAACACAAAAACACCAGCCTTATCAGTATTTCTCAACTTTTTTCCATTTTGTGTCCGTACAGCATTTGTTCAATTTTGATGTATTGACGGAATCTCACCTCATCTAAAAAGTTCAATTCAAATTTGGCTCATTTGCTTTACAATGTGTTGAAGACGATTGTTGTAAATATGCAGGTCAATATGTGTGGTAATTGTGTTTCTCAAACCTAAAATAGAGTTTCCTAATCGTTTTACCCTGTATTGGTGAGAATATTTTCAGTGTGAGCTGTGTAGTGGATGTTTGCTGATGGCGTGTTACAAGCCGAATTTTCCATATGCTTCATTTATTTTGACAGTATTCAAATTACCTTTAGCCAAAATAATTGACTATACAAATCAGATTGTCCCATGATCAAGACCTTTAGGATCAACGTTTCAAACAGTGACTGTGATTGGTTGCCACTGTAGGTTTGTGCTGTTGTATATAAAAATACAAGCAGGAGCCATTAGGTAGTGTAAGAAATTACAATGTATTAATGGTAGCATTCAAACCTTAAAAGAATGCTGGAGTAAACATTGTATGGCCGATGCAATAAGAGAATACTCATGGAGAGGTGGTTTATGTAGATTAAGACTGAAATACCAAACCTGTGACAAACCTTCTGGATTGATTCTCTAAATCTTCATTTCAGCAGGCTTGGATTTGAGTCCTGAGCTCTAAAGCAGGGAAGGGGAACCCTGGTCCTTGAGGTCTGCAGTTCTGCATATCTTATACGTCTCCTTCAACACGCCGGATTCAAAATAATATTCGTTATCAGCCTGTCTTAAAGGTCTGTACAACTCTGTTGGTGACAGAGCTATTTGTATCACGATGTGGTGAAAAAGGGAAACATCTAAAACATACAGGACACGGGTCCTTGAGGACGGACTTTGGACACCCCTGTTTAAGATGTTTCCCTGCTTTAGCACACCGTGATACAAATAACTGTCAGCAACAGAGTTGCACAGACCTTAATGACAAACTAACAACGGCTGTGAATTTGAATCAGAGGTTATTATTTTTGGTCCAAAGCATCTTAGATTCTAATTAATGGTCATCATCAGCTTCTCATCAAGGTCTACATCTATGCTGATGACACATCTCCTTGTATCACTGTGTGCTGAAAGCAGGGTAGCATCTGGTGACCCCCTGGATTAGATGGTGTTGCGATGGCCTTCATTACAACTTTCTAGAAGCCTTGGTGTTATTTTCGATCAGGATTTGTCGTTTAAACGGTATATTAATCAGGTTTTTAAAACAGTGTTTTTCCATCTCCGTAATATCTCAAAGATCAGGAACATCCTCTCCCAGAGTGATGCTGAAAAACGAATTCACAAGTTTGTATCCTGTAGGCTAGAATACTGTAATGTCTTATTAGCAGGATGTCCAAGTAATTCTCTGAATATCCTCCAGCTGATCCAAAATGCAGCAGCGCGAGTGCTGACAGGAATCAGCAGGTGAGACCACATGTCTCCAGTTTTAGCTTCGCTCCCTTTGTCCCCGTAAAACTCAGAATCCAATTTAAAATTTTATTTCTTGTGTATAAGCCCCAAAACGGCTTAGCTCCGCAATATCTGCAAGACCTGATAGTGCCTTATGTTCCTGACAGAGCTCTCTGTTCTCAGAGTGCAGGTTTACTCGTAGTTCCTAGAGTATCCAAATGTAGATTTGGAGGGCGGGCGTTCTGCTATCAGGCACCATTACTATGGAACCAACTTCCAATCTGGGTTAAGGAGGCTGACACCACCTCCACTTTTAAAACCAAACTTAAACCGTTAGTGTTTAGTAAACCTGTAGTTAGTGTAAACTCTAGTGGTTTAGGGCCAGTAGTCATAGCTGCAGCCACAGGACCAGACTAGAGCAGCTGGTCTGAAACAGATCTTCATCCTAGATATGCTGCTATAGACCTACGCTGCAGGGGGGGGGGGGGGCACCGACATAATCCTTTCTTCCGTCCTAAAGGGGAGTTTTTCTTGCCACTGTTTGGCTGAAGGTTTTTCGCCCACTAGACGAGTTTTTACCTGCCAGTGTTTATCTTTATGTAATAATTGCTCGGGGTTCATGTTCTGGGTCTCTGGAAAGCGCCTAGAGACAACTTCTGTTGTAATAGATGCTATATAAATACAATTGAATTGAAAATTGAACTGAATGTGCAGGTTCATATTTGAATGAAATAAAACACTTGCTCTGGGATTAATTGATTTATTTAATTTGAACACACACATTAAGTTTAGAGAACTGTGACCAAATACCACATCAGCGCCAGCTGTACTTGTTTTGCGCTGTTAGCGCTCTAACCCAGCCATAATGAACAGATTACCTCTACAAAAAACATGCTTGTTCATTAGCATCTGTTCTTGTGTCTGGCGTAGTTTTGTTGATGAACTGTATGTTATCCAACGTGTACGTTGTTCTTACAGCACAATAATGTTCGTTCTTTGTAAAGAAACAGCAGAGGTAACAGAAGGCTACTGGGCAGATTAATCCAAGTACCACACAGGATCATCAGACATACTGAAATTTTCCATAAAATGTTCGTGGCAGCCCATAACAGACTCGAAACAAACCTCACCACCAGCACCGCCAGTATGGCCACAATAGTGTAGAAGGCTCTTCTCTTGAACTGGTCAGCCCTCTTCCTGCCCTGCTCCTGTGGACCAGGACGAATCAAAACACGGAGAACAGAGAGGCTGCAGAAGGACACGGCTACCAAAGAAAGAACTACGACACACAAATCAATAACTATGAGAACATTTAAGTTAGCCATTAAACCCATCCCTACAAAACAAAGCAGCCAGACACAACCAATGCAGATGTTTCTGATTCTGATCCCTCTCTCATTTCTCAGGTTTCTGTAGGTGATGGGATGAACGACCGCCAGGTAACGCTCCACACAAATAAGTAGATGAAATAGCATCTCTCCATGCCATTTGAAGTTTGATAGATAGCTGTTTGCAACTAAAATGCTAAGATCTTCCCTGAAGATAGCAACTAAATACAGAACAGACGTTAGGATGCCAGTGAGCTCCATGATGACCATGTGGTAGGTGAAGCAGTCGGAGTGACTCATTGATGCTGATGAGGAAGAGGAACGCAGTCGTTGGAGGCCATGGTTGAGGATGAAGGTGATGAGGGGGAGGAGGAGGCAGATATTGATGATGAAGAAAGTTGCGATGATGAAAACATTTGGTCTGGAGATGAAGCATTTCAGATCTATAAAATAGTTGGAGTTGATGGTGGAAGGATGAACAAAAGAGTCATTGGTGGATGAGGAATCGACCACCATTTCTGAAAGAGAAAAAGATGAGACAATTAAAATACAAGACATATCATGCCAGAAGTATGGTCTCTCCTATTTTCCCGTCTTTTGTTGTTGTCTCTGTTTCTTTATCATAAATGGGTTGTATTACTTTATAGGAATTCCTCCAAATTTAGAGATAACATTTCACTAGGCTCGGATGTCTTAGTGATGCACGTAATAGAAACTGAATGACTGAAACGTGTTTGAAATGAGCTTGGAAAAAGAGACTGAGATTTTATTTTCCTGAACATACCTGGGTCGCTATGATTAGTTGCTCACTGCACTGGACCTGGAAACGGCAAGCTCGGAAATGCTGCTTCTCTTACAAAATCTGACTGGAACAGAAAAAAAAAATAATGAAAATCTGGGCAGCATGTGAGGCCAACAGCAGCTATGCACCGAAGATGCAGGTGTACACTGGAAAACTGGTTAGAGGAGCTCCAGAGACGAATCAGGGTTCAAGGGTTGCACGTGAAATAAAATCAGTTTATAAGAAATAAAAGAGAAAAGAAAAATAATCAATGTCTTGTAAAACTATTGTATTTTATATGCAGGTCACTCCAATATACGTTAAAAACAATACGTTTTAACATGAATTTATTTTGTTGTGGATATCAAGGGAATGATCCTTAAGAGGTAAAGAACACCAATCTATTTAATATTCATCAAAATGATTAGGAATGGAGTTCATAATGGATCTAAAAAATGTTTATTGGGATTTTTGGGGGGTTCCTGACACTTTTGGATAATCAAACATGGCCATGGTCGAACCGACCCTGCTGTTCCTGATAAACGAATATAACAGTAGGGTTCATGAAATATATCACACTAAGTACTGTATTTGTCTTTAGCAAAGAGGCAGAAAAAGGAAAAGAAATCAGCAAATCATTGAACTACTGGGACTACTATGGTACATCATTTGGGGTAGAATTTGTGGTGCATTCACACTGGATTAAAATCACAGACATCCTTTGTGGTTTATAATGGATAATTGAATCCATTATGAATGGGAGTAAATTATTTGAAATGTATACATTAAGTCCCAACTGAAATCTTTCACTGTGTCACTTTTTCTGATAATGAATCCTACTATCATACCTTAAAAGAAAGTTTTTTGAGCGATACAGAATAAATGTGAGGGGAGATCAGACCAGATCAACTATAACTTAAAAGATGCAGCATAATCATATAACGACAAAGGGGAATTTATGGGAAGTTATTATTCAAATCTGAATTGTTCAATATCTTCCTGAAGACATCACCATCATCCTAATTTCATCATTTGTACAATTTCTCCAGGAACATTTTCTCACACTTTCAGTTTGGTGATGAGTAAACTTAACCTTATGTGAGATAAAAAAGATGTTCCTTTAAACATTTTAGACCTTAATGAGAAAAAGTAGGATTTAGAAAACACTAAATATGCTAAACCATATTTTCCTTTTTTGTATTTCAGCTATCTAAACTATATTCCCATTTAAATGATGGATATATCTGAGAAATAAAACAAAAAACCACTTTACCAGTGCTTGTCTTTTGTCTTCCCTCTGGGTTGTTCCTCTGTGTGAAACACGCTCTTTTACACTCAGCTGACTGAACATTGTTACCCCACCCTGCCTATCTGTGGTTCGTGTTCAAATCAAATCAAATTTCATTTGCACTGAAATAACATGGTTGACAACGTGACAATAAAACAAATAATCTCACTCATCTTCTTCCGCTTGTCCGTTCCCGGGTCGCGGGGGCAGCAGCCTCAGCAGGGATGCCCAGACTTCCCTCACCCCAGACACTTCCTCCAGCTCTTCCGAGGGGAGTCCGAGACGTTCCCAGGCCAGCCGAGAGACATAGTCTCTCCAGCGTGTCCTGGGTCTTCCCCGGGGTCTCCTCCTGGTGGGACATGCCTGGAACACCTCCCTAGGGAGGTGGGACATGCCTGGAACACCTCCCTAGGGAGGTGGGACATGCCTGGAACACCTCCCTAGGGAGGCGTCCAGGAGGATCCGGTACAGATGCCCAAGCCACCTCAGCTGACTCCTCTCAATGTGAAGGAGCAGCGGCTCGACTCCGAGCTCCTCCCGGGTGACCGAACTCCTCACCCTATCTCTAAGGGAGCGTCCAGCCACCCTGCGGAGGAAACTCATCTCTAAGGGAGCGTCCAGCCACCCTGCGGAGGAAACTCATCTCGGCCGCTTGTATCCGCGATCTTGTCCTTTCGGTCACTACCCAAAGTTCATGACCATAGGTGAGGGTAGGGGCGTAGACTGACCGGTAAATCGAGAGCTTCTCCTTTCGACTCAGCTCCTTCTTCACCACGACGGTCCGGTACATCAACCGCATAACTGCGGACGCTGCACCGATCCGTCTGTCAATCTCACGCTCCATCGTTCCCTCACTCGTGAACAAGATCCCGAGATACTTGAACTCCTCCACCTGAGGCAGGACTTCTCCACCCACCCGGAGAAGGAACACCACCCTTTCCCGGTGGAGAACCATGGCCTCGGTTTTGGAGGTGCTGATTCTCATCCCTGCCACATCGCACTCGGCCTCAAACCGCCCCAGCACATGCTGAAGGTCCCGGTCCGATGAAGCCAACAGGACGATGTCATCTGCAAAAAGCAGAGAAACAACTACATACAAAAAATGCTTGATAAATGAACTGTCACAGACATACAGTGAATAAATCACACAAACTGACGTTATCAGTGTTTTTCTCAAATTTCCTGCATTTATTTCTTTAATCTTGTGTCTAAGTCACTGTAGTTCCCATCTCCCTTTAATGCTACTGTACTACTGGTATGATATACCAGTAGTCTCTAAACCAGTGATTCTTAACCATAGGGTTAAGAATCGCGAGCGCCCTCTAGTGGGCCGCAAAAAGAATTCAGTTTTGTACATGTGGGCCGCGACGGCCGCGGGACTGCATAGCAACTCCCGACCAAATGAGGAGAAGAAGACACTGAACTAGCTGTACGTGTAATAGTAAGAGAAATGGTGTGTATTTACAGAAAAAATCATTTATTTTGCACAGAGTACGTTTAGATCCGCCAGGATCAGGGATTCTACGGCATAGGCTCTGCGTCGATTTACGCAGAACCATAATTCAGGCTTAAGGCGGACGTAATTGAAGCCACAATGAGAAGGGGGAAGGGGGGCGTGATTTGCCAGTGATTGCCCGGCGGCGGCTCTGGGCGGGACACCTGGGGCGGACGGGGAGACCTGGGGCTCGCAGCCGAGAAGGAGACGAGACTCCCGGGGGAGGTGGGCCGGAGAGGCGGGCCGGAGAGCCGGAGGAACCGCCCGACTGAGCGGGAGCCGACGCGTCCCCGCGGCCGCGGAGGTCGGCTGCCGCTCGGTCGGCGGGCTCCGTCGTTACTGCTGAAGATGCGTGGGCTGAAGTGTCTGCTGGACTGGACTGTTGTTGCAAAAGCATTGGAAAGTGACTGGGCTGCAGCGCGGAGGGCTGCAGGCTCGTGCCCGTCGCAGTTGATCAGGCTCGGATGAAGCCCGACACGCTGAGTCCTGACAACTGATTAATTTAATATCTTAAATAAATAAAATCTTAAAACACCCATGTTTGACTCCAGATACAGCTGTGAGGCAGCTTTCTCCACAATGGACATAATTGAAACTAAATATGAGCACCTTCTCATGTGTATGAGAACCTGACACCATCCAGACCAGATTTAAAGTCCTGACAGGAGAAGTTAGAGCTCAGTTCTCTCACTGAACGACAGAAAGTGGAGGCATAAGATTATAAGGGGAAGAAAGACAAACTGCAAAACTGTTCAATTGCTAAGATGTGTTTATATTCATTTATTATAAAAATGTGTTGAGACAATTAACAAAGAAAATGGGAAATTCAAACTGCTGGTAGAGAAATAAAATAAGATAGCATTTGAAAAATAAAATAAAATAAATTTTATTTTTAAGAGAAAAAAATATGTGTAATTCAAGTTAAACATGTGAAGTGGCAAATATTTTTGAAATTTACTTTTTTTAATATAACAGTGCTATGAGGCTACTTGAATATATACACACAAATTATATATATATATATATATATATATATATATATATATATATATATATATATATATATATATATATATATATATATATATATATATATATATATATATATTATGATGTTATGATGCTTGAGTAAATCTTCTCTAAATGGACCTCTTAAAGTTTTAGTCGAATACCCCTGCTATACAATTTTAATATTTAATGGGCCCCGGGCCACTCTGTACTGAAAAAATTGGGCCCCAAGGTCGGAAAGGTTAAGAACCCCTGCTCTAAACTACGCAGAGACAAGGAGGATGCCTACAGGAGCGGCGACCGAGCCCTGTTCAGATAGGCCAAAAATACACTAACAAGAGAAATCAGGAAGGCGAACGGCTGCAGAATCGCCTCTCTGCCAACCCTGACCCCTCTTCTGTGTGGAGAGGCCTGCAGAACATCACAGGGTTCAAAAGACCAGCTTCACGCCCTGCAGGCAACCACAAACTCGCCAACCAGCTGAACAATTTTTACTGCCGATACGATGTGGCCAACGGCTCACCATCATCATCATCATCATCATCACCATCATCATCATCATCATCATCATCATCATCTTCACCACCATCATCATCTTCACCACCATCATCATCACCATCATCATCATCATCATCATCATCATCATCATCTTCACCACCATCATCATCTTCACCACCATCATCATCATCATCATCACCATCATCATCATCATCATCATCATCATCATCATCATCTTCACCACCATCCCCCCCCTCCCCCCCTGCTGCTCCACCTCCACCATCCCCCCCCTCCCTCCCTGCGGCTCCACCATCACCATCCCCCTCCTCCCCCCCTGCGGCCTCACCTCCATCATCCCCCCCTCCCCCCCCACTGCCCACCTTTTCACACCTCACCTCAGCCAACCCCCTCCACCTCTGTCTACTCCCCTCCCCCCACCCGAGACCCTGCCTGCACTCAAGATCTCTGTGGAAGACGTGTGCCGGCTGTTCAAAAGGCAGAAGATCAGGAAGGCTCCTGGCCCGGACGGCGTGTCCCCTTCCTGCCTGAGAGCCTGCGCCGAGCAGCTGGCTCCCACCTTCACACGGATCTTCAACCGGTCCCTGGAGCTGTGTGAGGTGCCCTCATGCCTCAAACGCTCCACCATCATCCCAGTCCCCAAGAAAGCCACCATCACTGGTCTAAATGACTACAGACCCGTCGCCCTGATGTCTGTGGTCATGAAGACCTTTGAGCGGCTGGTGTTGAGCCACCTGAAGGACATCACAGGCTCCCTGCTCGACCCCCTGCAGTTTGCTTACCGGGCAAACAGGTCGGTGGATGACGCAGTCAACATCGGACTGCATCACATCCTGCATCATCTCGACACCCCAGGGACTTATGCGAGGATCCTGTTTGTGGACTTCAGCTCGGCGTTCAACACGATTGCACCCGCAATCCTCCACCAGAAGCTCACCCAGCTCACCGTGCCTGCCCCCACCTGTCAGTGGATTACCAGCTTCCTGAGTGACAGGAGGCAGCAGGTGAGGCTGGGGAGCATCACATCTAGCACCCGGACCATCAGCACTGGCGCCCCCCAGGGGTGCGTCCTCTCACCACTGCTCTTCTCCCTCTACACCAACGACTGCACCTCAGGGGACTCGTCTGTGAAGCTCCTGAAGTACGCGGACGACACCACCGTCATCGGCCTGATCCGGGAAGGTGACGAGTCCGCGTACAGACGGGAGGTGAAACAGCTGGTCCACTGGTGCGGTCGGAACCACCTGGAACTGAACCCGCTCAAGACTGTGGAGTTGACAGTGGACTTCAGGAAAAACCCACCGCCACTCCCCCCCCTCACCATCCTCAACAGCACCGTCTCTTCCACAGAGTCCTACAAGTTCCTGGGGTCCACCATCTCTCGGGACCTGAAGTGGTCCACCCACATCAGTTCCGTCAGGAAGAAGGCGCAGCAGAGGTTGTACTTCCTGCGGCAGCTCAGGAAGTTCAACCTGCCACAGCAGCTGCTGATCACATTTTACTCTGCTCTGTTCTCTGCTCTTCCATCACTGTCTGGTTTGGATCAGCCACCAAACTGGACAGGCACAGACTGCAACGGACTATCAGGACTGCAGAGAGAATAGTTGGGACTAACCTCCCATCTATCGACGACCTGTACCGGTACAGGACCAGGAAACGGGCAGGTAACATCTCTGCCGACCCCTCACACCCGGGACACCGCCTGTTCCAACTCCTCCCCTCTGGACGGCGCTACAGAGCACTGTACGCTAAAACCTCCAGACACAGAGACAGTTTCTTCCCGCAAGCGGTTGCTCTGATGAACTCTCACAAATAACAGAGTCTCAGAGTAACCATACACGCTGCACCTCTCACTTTTTTATTTCTTTTGTACAATTTTAAATTTTTTATCTTGTATTTTTGCATAATTCTTGTCTGTAGGAATTGTAAATAGGTCATACTTATTCTCACTACCTCAAACTGCTGCACCTTAAAATATTTATAATTTTGTACATAGAAATTCCACATTTGTCTATTGTCTATTTGTCTATTGTTCATTTGTTTATTGTTCACCTTATACCATAGAGAGCGAAACTACCGGAGTCAAATTCCTTGTTGGACAATGTTCAAACCTGGCCAATAAAGATGATTCTGATTCTGATTCTGATTCTGATAATATTCAATCCAGTTTTGTAATACTTTAAGTGTTAAGGGAATTAATCACAAAATGACTTTGTGTTCGTCCACAGCTTCAAAGTATTTTTTGAAAATGTTGGTGCTGTTGAACCCGGTGAAGATTATAGAGTTTGATCTGGAGAAGAAGCGGTCTAAATCAAGAGGGAGGGCAGCGATAGTTGAAAAATGTAATGGAGAAAGAAGGGAGTCATTTGAGGGTGATGAGATGTTCAACGTGTCTGGAATAGAAAAGGACAGAACAGTCAAGAGGACGACATGTATGTAGAGTGTTGAATTACTAAGATACTAGATCAGTAGCTGCCCCATTTACAAAGAGTAAATGTCGGTACCCACTTAACCCAGAGTCCCAGTGCCTTGCTGTATGGATATTGATTAATTAAGTGCAAAATCATACACAATTTAGACGGGGAAGCAGTGCAAAAACTGAAAAGGTTTTTTTGTCGGGCTAGACTTACAGTTTTATTATTTTATAGAATTACATTTTAAAACACAAAAACACCAACCTTATCAGTATTTCTCAACTTTTTTCCATTTTGTGTCTGTACAGCATTTGTCCCAATTTTGATGTATTGACGGAATCTCACCTCATCTAAAAAGTTCAATTCAAATTTGGCTCATTTGCTTTACAATGTGTTGAAGACGATTGTTGTAAATATGCAGGTCAATATGTGTGGTAATTGTGCTTCTCAAACCTAAAATAGAGTTTCCTAATCGTTTTACCCTGTATTGGTGAGAATATTTTCAGTGTGAGCTGTGTAGTGGCTGGTTGCTGATGGCGTGTTACAAGCCAAATTTCCCATATGCTTCATTTATTTTGACAGTATTCAAATTACCTTTAGCCAAAAGAATTGACTATACAAATCAGATTGTCCCATGATCAAGACCTTTAGGATCAACGTTTCAAACAGTGACTGTGATTGGTTGCCACTGTAGGTTTGTGCTGTTGTATATAAAAATACAAGCAGGAGCCATTAGGTAGTGTAAGAAATTACAATGTATTAATGGTAGCATTCAAACCTTAAAAGAATGCTGGAGTAAATATTGTATGGCCGATGCAATAACAGAATACTCGTGGAGAGGTGGTTTATGTAGACTGAAATGCCAAACCTGTGACAACCTTTCTGGATTGATTCTTTAAATCTTAATTTCAGCAGGCTTGGATTCGAGTCCTGAGCTCTAAAGCAGGGAAGGGGAACCCTGGTCCTTGAGGTCTGCAGTTCTGCATATCTTATACGTCTCCTTCAAAACGCCGGATTCAAAATAATATTCGTTATCAGCCTGTCTTAAAGGTCTGTACAACTCTGTTGGTGACACAGCTATTTGTATCACGATGTGGTGAAAAAGGGAAACATCTAAAACATACAGGACACGGGTCCTTGAGGACGGACTTTGGACACCCCTGTTTTAGATGTTTCCCTGCTTCAGCACAGCGTGATACAAATAACTGTCAGCAACAGAGTTGCACAGACCTTAATGACAAACTAACAACGGCTGTGAATTTGAATCAGAGGTTATTATTTTTGGTCGAAAGCATCTTAGATTCTAATTAATGGTCATCATCAGCTTGTCATCAAGGTCTACATCTATGCTGATGACACAGCTCCTTGTATCACTGTGTGCTGAAAGCAGGGTAGCATCTGGTGACCCCCTGGATTAGATGGTGTTGCGATGGCCTTCATTACAACTTTGAGAAGCCTTGGTGTTATTTTCTATCAGGATTTGTTGTTTAAACGGTATATTAATCAGGTTTTTAAAACAGTGTTTTTCCATCTCCGTAATATCGCAAAGATCAGGAACATCCTGTCCCAGAGTGATGCTGAAAAACAAATTCACGAGTTTGTATCTTCTAGACTAGATTACTGTAATGTGTTATTAGCAGGATGTCCAAATAATTTGCTGAATATCCTCCAGCTGATCCAAAATGCAGCAGCGGGAGTGCTGACAGGAATCAGCAGGAGAGACCACGTCTCTCCAGTTTTAGCTTCGCTCCCTTGGTCCCCGTAAAACTCAGAATCCAATTCGAAATTTTATTTCTTGTGTGTATAAGCCCCAAAACGGCTTAGCTCCGCAATATCTGCAAGACCTTATAGTGCCTTATGTTCCTGGCAGAGCTCTCTATTCTCAGAGTGCAGGTTTACTCGTAGTTAATAGTAGTAAAGAGTATCAAAATGTAGATTTGGAGGGCAGGCGTTCTACTATCAGGCACCATTACTATGGAACCAACTTCCAATCTGGGTTAAGGAGGCTGACACCACCTCCACCTTTAAAACTAAACTTAAAACATTAGTGTTTAGTAAACCGCTAGTTAGTGTTTAGTAAACCTGTAGATAGTGTAAACTCTAGTGGTTTAGGGCTAGTAGTCATAGCTGCAGCTGCAGGACCAGACTAGAGCAGCTGGTCTGAAACAGATCTTCATCCTAGATATAGACCTACGCTGCAGAGGGACACCAACATAATCCTTTCTTCCCTCCTAAAGGGGAGTTTTTCTTGCCACTGTTTGGCTTAAAGTTTTTCTCCCACTAGGGGAGTTTTTACATGACAGTGTTTATCTTTATGTAATAATTGCTCGGGGTTCATGTCCTGGGTCTCTGGAAAGCGCCTAGAGACAACTTCTGTTGTAACAGATGCTATATAAATACAATTGAATTGAAAATTGAACTGAATGTGTAGGTTCATATTTGAATGAAATAAAACACTTGCTCTGGGATTAATTGATTTATTTAATTTGAACACACACATTAAGTTTAGAGAACTGTGACCAAATACCACATCAGCGCCAGCTGTACTTGTTTTGCGCTGTTAGCGCTCTAACCCAGCCATAATGAACAGATTACCTCTACAAAAAACATGCTTGTTCATGAGCATCTGTTCTTGTGTCTGGCGTAGTTTTGTTGATGAACTGTACGTTATCCAACGTGTACGTTGTTCTTACAGCACAATAATGTTCGCTCTTTGTAAAGAAACAGCAGAGGTAACAGAAGGCTACTGGGCAGATTAATCCAATTACCACACACCATCATCAGACATACTGAAATTTTCCATAAAATGTTCGTGGCAGCCCAAAACAGACACAAAACAAACCTCAGCACCAGCACCGCCAGTATGGCCACAATAGTGTAGAAGGCTCTTCTCTTGAACTGGTCAGCCCTCTTCCTGCCCTGCTCCTGTGGACCAGGACGAATCAAGACACGGAGAACAGCGAGGCTGCAGAAGGACACGACTACCAAAGAAAGCACTACGACACACAAATCAATAACTATGAGAACATTTAAGTTAGCCATTAAACCCATCCCTACAAAACAAAGCAGCCAGACACAACCAATGCAGATGTTTCTGATTCTGATCCCTCTCTCATTTCTCAGGTTTCTGTAGGTGATGGGATGAACGACCGCCAGGTAACGCTCCACACACATAAGTAGATGAAATAGCGTCTCTCCACGCCATTTGAAGTTTGATAGAAAGCTGTTTGCAACTAACATCCTAAGATCTTCCCTGAAGATAGCAACTAAATACAGAACAGACGTTAGGATGCCAGTGAGCTCCATGAGGACCATGTGGTAGGTGAAGCAGTCGGAGTGACTCATTGATGCTGATGAGGAAGAGGAACGCAGTCGTTGGAGGCCATGGTTGAGGATGAAGGTGATGAGGGGGAGGAGGAGGCAGATATTGATGATGAAGAAAGTTGCGATGATGAAAACATTTGGTCTGGAGATGAAGCATTTCAGATCTATAAAATAGTTGGGGTTGATGGTGGAAGGATGAACAAAAGAGTCATTGGTGGATGAGGAATCGACCACCATTTCTGAAAGAGAAAAAGATGAGACAATTAAAATACAAGACATATCATGCCAGAAGTATGGTCTCTCCTATTTTCCCGTCTTTTGTTGTTGTCTCTGTTTCTTTATCATAAATGGGTTGTATTACTTTATAGGAATTCCTCCAAATTTAGAGATAACATTTCACTAGGCTCGGATGTCTTAGTGATGCACGTAATAGAAACTGAATGACTGAAATGTGTTTGAAATGAGCTTGGAAAAAGAGACTGAGATTTTTTTTTTCCTGAACATACCTGGGTCGCTATGATTAGTTGCTCACTGCACTGGACCTGGAAACGGCAAGCTCGGAAATGCTGCTTCTCTTACAAAATCTGACTGGAACAGAAAAAAAAAATAATGAAAATCTGGGCAGCATGTGAGGCCAACAGCAGCTATGCACCGAAGATGCAGGTGTACACTGGAAAACTGGTTGGAGGAGCTCCAGAGACGAATCAGGGTTCAAGGGTTGTACGTGAAATAAAATCAGTTTATAAGAAATAAAAGAGTAAAGAAAAATAATCAATGGCATGTAAAACTATTGTATTTTATATGCAGGTCACTCCAATATACAGTAAAAACAATAAGTTTTAACATGAATTTATTTTGTTGTGGATATCAAGGGAATGATCCTTAAGAGGTAAAGAACACCAATCTATTTAATATTCATCAAAATGATTAGGAATGGAGTTCATAATGGATCTAAAAAATGTTTATTGGGATTTTTGGGGGGTTCCTGACACTTTTGGATAATCAAACATGGCCATGGTCGAACCGACCCTGCTGTTCCTGATAAACGAATATAACAGTAGGGTTCATGAAATATATCACACTAAGTACTGTATTTGTCTTTAGCAACAAGGCAGAAAAAGGAAAAGAAATCAGCAAATCATTGAACTACTGGGATGTGTATGGACAAGATTAAATTAACCCATGACCTCAGTGTTTGGTACATCATTTGGGGTAGAATTTGTGGTGAATTCGCACTGGATTAAAATCACAGACATCCTTTGTGGTTTATAATGGATAATTTAATCCATTATGAATGTAAAATATTTGAAATGTATACATTAAGTCCCAACTGAAACCTTTCACTCTGTCACTTTTTCTGATAATGAATCCTACTATCATACCTTCAAAGAAAGGTTTTTGAGCGATTCAGAAGAAATGTGAGGGTAGATCAGACCAGATCAACTATAACTTAAAAGATGCAGCATAATCATATAACGACAAAGTGAAATTTACGGGAAGTTATTATTCAAATCTGAATTGTTCAATATCTTCCTGAAGACATCACCATCATCCTAATCTCATCATTTGTAGAATTTTCTCCAGGAACACAATGAAGATACAACATTTTCTCACACTTTCAGTTTGGTGATGAGTAAGCTTAACCTTATGTGAGATAAAAAAAGATGTTCCTTTAAACATTTTAGACCTTAATAGGAAAAAGTAGTATTTCGAAAAACACTAAATATGCTAAACCATATTTTCCTTTTTTGTATTTCAGCTATCTAAACTATATTCCCATTTAGATGATGGATATATCTGAGAAATAAAACAAAAAACAACTTTACCAGTGCTTGTCTTTTGTCTTCTCCCCCCGGGTTGTTCCTCTGTGTGAAACACGCTCTATTACACTCAGCTGACTGAACATTGTTACCCCACCCTGCCATTCTGTGGTTCGTGTTCAAATCAAATCAAATTTCATTTGCACTGAAATAACTTTGTTGACAATGTGACAATAAAACAAATAAATGCTTGATAAATGAACTGTCACAGACATACAGTGAATAAATCACACAAACTCACATTATCAGTGTTTTTCTCAAATTTCCTGCATTTATTTCTTTAATCTTGTGTCTAAGTCACTGTAGTTCCCATCTCCCTTTAATGCTACTGTACTACTGCTATGATATAATATTCAATCCAGTTTTGTAAAACTTTAAGTGTTAAGGGAATTAATCACAAAATGACTTTGTGTTCGTCCACAGCTTCAAAGTAGTTTTTGAAAATGTTGGTGCTGTTCAACCCGGTGAAGATTATAGAGTTTGATCTGGAGAAGAAGCGGTCTAAATCAAGAGGGAGGGCAGCGATAGTTGAAAAATTTAATGGAGAAAGAAGGGAGTCATTTGAGGGTGATGAGATGTTCAACGTGTCTGGAATAGAAAAGGACAGAACAGTCAAGAGGACGACATGTATGTAAAGTGTTGAATTACTAAGATACAGTATATCAGTAGCTGCCCCATTTACAAAGAGTAAATGTCGGTACCCACTTAACCCAGAGTCCCAGTGCCTTGCTGTATGGATATTGATTAATTAAGTGCAAAATCATACACAATTTAGACGGGGAAGCAGTGCAAAAACCGAAAAGGTTTTTTTGTGGGACTAGACTTACAGTTTTATTATTCTATAGAATTACATTTTAAAACACAAAAACACCAATCTTATCAGTATTTCTCAACTTTCTTCCATTTTGTGTCTGTACAGCATTTGTCCCAATTTTGATGTATTGACGGAATCTCACCTCATCTAAAAAGTTAAATTCAAATTTGGCTCATTTGCTTTACAATGTGTTGAAGACGATTGTCTAATAAGAAAGGTTTGTAAATATGCAGGTCAATATGTGTAATTGTGCTTCTCAAACCTAAAATAGAGTTTCCTAATCGTTTTACCCTGCATTAGTGAGAATATTTTCAGTGTGAGCTGTGTAGTGGATGGTTGCTGATGGTGTGTTACAAGCCGAATTTTCAGATGTCAAAAATTAACTTTACGACAGTGGAAAGATTTTGTTGGTTTAAATCATACCTATCTGACAGGTTCCAGTTTGTTCATGTACATGAGGTTTCTTCAGAACAGTCAAGGGTCTGTTATGGTGTTCCGCAGGGTTCAGTGCTAGGGCCAATCTTGTTCAGTTTATACATGCAGCCGTTGGGAAGTATAATCCAGAATCAGGGCATACACTTTCATTGTTATGCTGATGATACGCAGCTCTATTTGTCTATGAAGCCGGATGAAACAGAACCGTTAGTTAAACTTCAGGCATGTCTTAGGGACATCAAGGACTGGATGTCCAGAAATTTCCTGCTTCTAAATTCAGATAAAACAGAGGTTATCATTCTTGGTCCAGAGCATCTTAGGAAGGGATTAGATGGTGTTGCGATGGCTTCCAGTGCAACTGTGAGAAATCTTGGTGTTATTTTCGATCAGGATTTGTCGTTTAAACCATATGTCAATCAGGTTTGTAAAATAGCCTTTTTCCATCTCCGTAATATTGCAAAGATTAGGAAAATCCTCTCACAGAGTGATGCAGAAAAACTAGTTCATGCGTTTGTATCTTCTAGACTAGATTACTGTAATGTGTTGTTAGCAGGATGTCCAAGTAATTTGCTGAATAGGCTCCAGCTGATCCAAAATGCAGCAGCACGAGTACTGACAGGAATTAGCAGGAGAGACCACGTCTCTCCAGTGTTAGCGTCGCTCCATTGGTTACCCGTAAAATTCAGAATCCAATTTAAAATTGTATTACTTGCGTATAAAGCCCAAAACGGCTTAGCTCCGCATTATTTGCAAGACCTGATAGTGCCTTATGTTCCTGTCAGAGCTCTCCGTTCTCAGAGTGCAGGTTTACTTGTAGTTCCTGGAGTATCTAAATGTAGATTTGGAGGGCGGGCGTTCTGCTATCAGGCGCCACTACTATGGAACCAACTTCCAATCTGGGTTAAGGGGGCTGACACCACCTCCACCTTTAAAACTAAACTTAAAACATTTCTGTTTAGTAAAGCCTATAGTTAGTGTTTAGTAAACCTCTAGCTGGTGTTGGTAAATCTCTAGGTAGTGTAAACTTTAGTGTGTCAGAGTCGCTCCTGTGGTTTCTTGTGCTGGCCCCCCCTTCTCCTCCCTTTTCTCTCTTTTGTCCATGTTGCAGCATCCTTTGCCGGACACCGGAACCTGCAGGTGGTCGTGGGTGGCTTGTAGCTTGCATTACGGAGCACAAGTCTTTCCCCGACCCTGCACCCCAACCTGGGACTTGCTGATTGGGCCGGAGCTTCAGGAGCTGCGTGCTGGCCTGCGGTCCCCACCCCTGGTCATCCCGTTGCTGGCCCCCCCTTCTCCTCCCTTTTCTCTCTTTTGTCCTGCAGGTGGCCGTGGGTGGCTTGTAGCTTGCATTACGGAGCACAAGTCTTTTCCTGACCCTGCACCCCAACCTGGGACTTGCTGATTGGGCCGGAGCTTCGGGAGCTGTGTGCTGGCCTGCGGTCCCCACCCCCGGTCATCCCGTTGCTGCTTCCACCTGCCTGCTGTGCTGTTGCCGTCCCTGACCCACCAGTCTGGCCCTCGGCAGGAGGGTCCCCCCTGATGAGCCTGGTCCTGCTCAAGGTTTCTTCCCTCCTAAAGGGGAGTTTTTCCTTGCCACTGTTTGGCTTAAGGTTTTTCTCCCACTAGGGGAGTTTTTACCTGCCATTGTTTATGTAATAACTGCTCGGGGGTCATGTTCTGGGTATGGGTCTCTGTAAAGCGTCTAGAGACAACTCTGTTGTATTAGACGCTATATAAATAAAATTGAATTGAATTGAATTGAATTGAAAGATGAAGAAGGGGGGAAATTTTGGTTGAATTTTGACTCAAGCTCCAAAAGTGGTCCCATCCCCTTCAAGCTTTGATGAGTAACAGTACATTGGTAGCCCATGTTGCACCCCAAATATCAGCCTGAAAGCATGGAGTTATTAAGTTAGGAAAAGTGGCCAAAACAGGTACCCTAGGTCCAATGGTAAGGTATACCAAACTGGACATTTAGACAACAGTGTCCAAATGGCTATATCTTTCTTTTCTATGTAAGCTATTTGAAATGGACACCATGTATTGCCACTGTCAGGCAGAGAGGACAATGTATCTCTAGTCAGTACAAATAGGCATGTGGTAGTGGGGTGCAGTTTTGGCTCAGCTGCAGGGAGAGCTGTGGGATGGTTGTTCAGAAATGTCTTCATGTACGTGTACACTGCAAAAATCTCTTTGTTATTCAAGGTAGCATGGATCTGAAACCCACTGCATCCCCTGCAGCCAGCGCTGCATCAGCCAGCTCTTCTGATTTCGGTGAAACCAGCCAAACAAGTAGCGAGGCCGTCATGTTACGTAATACCACTTTGTAACACCTCTCAACTCCTCCTCTCTTCCCCCAAGTCAGCTTCAGGCCATGTTTACACATAAGCTGGGTATTTACAAAAACTGATTTTTCCCCCTCTACGTTTTGAAAAATACCATCATTTACACGAACCCGCATAAATACGCTGTTATGGTGCTATGAGCAGCCAAACCTACAGGGGGCAGTGTAACGAGAAGATAAAGTCATGCTAGCAAATCAGAATCCTGGAAAAAACATCAACAAATAACACAAGTAACTTCCAGTTACTTCCAAGATGAACGAGAGTCTTTCGTTTGGAGTGACAGAGAAGTGGAGTTACTTTGAAGTGGGACTTTAGAATATAAAACAGGTAAAATAAAAGAAAATATTGAGTGTAGTGGCAAAACAAATTGTAAACACAGGTCGCACACATGACGCTGGTGACGTTTCTGTTGCATAATGTGACGTCCTGAAGCCTAAATGTCCGTTTCCCTCCGTTTACAAGCAAACATGAAGGCAGAGTTTTTGCAAATCTCCGCCGGAGTTTTCAGAAATGATGGTTTTTGGTGACTTTGAGCTTTGTTTTCATGTAAACTAACGGCCAAAACGCATGAATACACCACTGTTTTTGCTACGTGGAAACAGGGCCTCAGACTCTGGGGAACCAGTAACACCCCAAAAACCTCATTAAAATGACCCAGAATTGTATTATTTAGTACAAAAATTAATAACCTTTAACAGTCATTCATGATTCTCTGTGTATTTGTTACCTCAATTTCAGGTACTTTCGTCAACATTTTACAAACAAACTCTCAGCTCTACGTTTATCATACGTATTGCATTGAATTGAGCGTATTGCATATGCATTGAATGTAGTTATGAAATTGGTGGACATTGTTGAAGAATATTATCAAAACCAGTTCAGAAGTCCGCTGTGGTGTAGTGAGTTTTATTCAGTAAGCCGGCGGTGAGCAGACAGACACATTGTGGGTCTGAGTTGGTGTGCCGACCAAGAATGATTTCAAATCATGACTTTTATACAGTAAGTTCAAAGCACAAAAGGCAGGCATAAACAAGTCAAGTGAGAGACGAAAAGCAATTTACTTAGATTAAATTTATTTAGATGTGATCTGTGGCCAAATGCCATTATCGGGCATTTGGCATGACTGTCACTAAGTTCTAAATTACCCCATAGGGTGTTCTTGTGGTTCAGATCTGTGGCCAAATGAGTTGGTATTAAAATATCAGTCAGTCAGGAACTTCATCATATGGCATTCCTGTGGTTCAAGTCTTTGTTGAAGCTAGTTCCAAGGTGTTGCCCCTGCAGGGGTTAGGAAGATGGAGTTTCAGGTCAGCCACGGTGTCACAATGCCTCATCAATTCACATTTTTTCTTTTTTTTTGTTGAGTTACAGTGGAGTACACAATTTTAGTGGTAGTTTGAGTAATACATATTTTGCAAGTGAACCTTAGACATGTGATCAGAAGCCAAATAACAGTTAGGAATCCAAACCCAAGCAAAGCAAATCCTAACTGTTCTTTAAACCAGTCAAACAAACCAGTGGTGACAAGGGTACGTAAGGTTTTGGCACACATTTTGATGTTCCTAGGTGAATGGTTAAGTTTATCATAGTATAATTGTCTTGTTTGTGGTCATTTGTGACAGGTGCAGTGTTCATAAGAGGAATTGAAGTTCAAAATGTAACAGGTTTCACATGAAGTAATAGATAGGTCTCGTTTGTGGTATTTGTAAGGTTCTCTGTCTTGTTCCTGTGACAGATGTGAGTGTCTTGGCGTGTACAATGCGTCTGCTTCTGGGCCTGTGCGGCCTGCACAGCTCCTCTGCTCCTCTGCTCCTCTGCCAGTTGTGGATGTCTCAGGTGTTGTAGTCCGTCTACTTCTGGGCTTTCGTAGCCTGCGCTGCTCCTTTCAATGGCTCCGACGGTGGTGAGGACGAGGATCCACCGGAAGAAGAGGGAATTGGCTGGTTTCTGGTGCATGACGGAGGAGTTGTTTTCTTACAGTGGGATGCGTGGATCCAGGTTCGACGCCCCTCACACTTGACTGCAGTGTTGGTGGTGAGCAGGACGTGTTGAGGTTTGGACCAGCGAGATTTTCTCTGACATAGACCCAGTCCCCGGGTTGGAGGTTATGGCATGGTTTGCCACTAGGAGGAGACTGGACAGCTTTTACTTTTCTGTGGATTGACTGAGCGGCAGAGGTTAGAGCAGAGCAAAATGATATCATGGATTCATCCATGGCATGGAGGTCCATCTTCTTCATACATAGAACTGAATTGCTTGGTATAGTCATAGGTTTACCCGTAATAATTTCATGAGGTGTGAGTTTGTGCTTCCTAATGGGTGTTGACCTCATTGACATTAGGACCAAAGGAAACAACATTGTCCATTTAAGTCCAGTTTAAAAAAATTATCAAGAACATTTTCATATCCCTCACATTTTGGCATATGAATAAAGTCTATTTGCAGAGCTTCAAAAGGTCCCTGCGGGGGAATGTGTTGACAATGTTCGCAATATTTTTTTGCATAGGATATAAATCTTGGAGCATGCCAGTCTTTCAACCACTATCTGACACATTCCCCCTTTGCTCAAATGTGACAAACTATGTGACATGCGTGCTAGCCACGGGTACAAGGATGTGGGTGTCACAACGCGGCCGTCGTTGCTGACCCACAAATTATTTACATTTTTAGAACCATTGGAAAGCCACAATCTGTGCTCCTTCACATCAGCAGTCTCTTGTAAGAGGGCTACATCATTAAGAGAAGCCAGGTCGTTAGCGGTTATAGAAGGGCAGAGCTTTACATGGACAGGTAAGCCAAATTTGGCAGCTTTTGTGAAACAGGATCTTTGGATTTGGTGTGGACTTCACATTTAACAACAGCAATAGATGAAGGTAGTTGACATGCTTCTAACAGTTCACCAATCAATTTACCATGTTTAACGGGTGTCCCAGAGGATGTGATAAATCCTCGGTTCCCCCACAATATACCAAAATCATGTACACAACCAAAAGCATATCTGGAATCTGTATAGATCGTCACAGTTTTACCTTTTGCTAGTTGACAGGCTCTCATCAGTGCATACAATTCAGCTACTTGGGCAGAGCTGGAGGAGGGCAAGGCGGCGCTTTCAACAATTAAGAATTATCACAAATTGCATAACCTGCGTATGGTATTCCATTTTCTCTATAAGCAAAGCCGTCAGTGAAGAAATCAAGATCAGAGTTAGGGAGAGGAGTTTCAGAAAGGGTTAAGGATTAGTTTGACATGCTTTCAGTAAAGGGCCTATAAACCTTATAGTAGGCTCAGAGACAGGTAAACACATGTTTGTTGGATTTCCATGTGCTTACATGATAGAGTTACTGAGGCAGGATAAGATTAGGTTGGGATGCTCTGATTTGGCTCACCACAATAGGAGCAGTTCCCATAGTCTTTGTTTGAGAAGTGTGACATGTGGCCCTTTGTTGTGGTGTGAATGATTAATTGGCCCGCGTCTTTGGTTGGTTCCTCTGCCCCTGCCTCCTCCTCTCTGCGCTCAACCTGTGTAGTGAGACACTTGGGCAAGCATTAGTGTTTCATACATTTCAGATTCTTTTTGTTCTGTGTTATCCTAATGGTGTTGAGCTATCTCTACCAGTTCATTGCTTTCCCTGCACACCCAACTGTCAGTAATACTTTAGCCCTGACCTTTGGTTGAAAGCAATTAGCGAATATGTTTTGCATGTAACCTGGAGGAAGTCCATCAATCTGATCTTGTGACAAACCACAATTTTCTTTTGCTGTCAACATAATTTTAGCATAAAGCTCCCTGGGATTATCATATTTTCCTTGTTTAAGTTTTGTGAGAGGAGTAAAGTCAACTTGTTGTACTACTTCCCTTTGAACTGCTAAGGCAATAATACTGTAAAAGATCTGAGCTTGCTCTGGTGTGATTTTGGCAACAGCTGTGGGATTACAGGGAATTCTACACGCATCAAGTACTTTGCTTTTCAAATCAGGTGGCAAAGTTAGTTTTAACAGCTGTATCATGTCAGGCATGTGAGGTGTGTATATATTGCACACCGACTCCCATTCCTCTAGCCATTTTTGTTTATTTTTTCTGACATCCTTGGGAAAATCTACTATTGCTTTTAGTTCTCTTCGGCTCCAAGGTTTGTAGACAACATCTTTCCCCATTGTGATCAGTGGAGCTAATTTTACTGATTGCATTTTCTTTGATTTTCTACCTCTTTTTATCACCCCCACTCTTCACTATTCTCTTGGCTATTGTCCTCAGATCTTGGATGTTGTAAAATCCAGTCGTCATCAGAAGTGTCATCGTCACTAGATTCTTTAATCTGTTTTACCGGATAAAGGTTTTTGATTTGATCATTTAACTGGTTCTCTAATTTCATTTTTGTTTTGTTTGTTCTTTTAATTGAACATTTAGCATTTATTTTGATCTGTAAGCGAAGCTATTTGGGATTTCGCATTACGGCGTCTACTTTCCCTCCAAAGTCTGAGGGAGTTGAAGTGCTTGTGTCCATTAGTTTGAGGATTAAATTTTTCCTTTAAATTTTCTAATCTAATCCAGTCGAATGTCCCACTTTGGGGAAATTTTAGGAGACCGTCGTCTTTAGTTATTTTAACCCATGTTTTAACAAACTTAATACTATTGGTACCGTAATTATCGTACATGTACTTAATAGGACGAGTCAACTCTTCCTCTGACTCTCTACTGAAAAAACTTCCCACTTTTCTTTCTGTAAGATCCCTCCCAAAAACCTTCAATTACACTTACTTTTACCCACAAATCACTTGCTAATTCTTCCGATCATCAGTCTACTTCAGAGCATACAAATCATTCCCGTTGATGTAAGGAGAGCGGGTCAGATCCTTACTGAAATTAAATATATCTCCAAGTATTTGGGAGAGCAAATCATCCCCACTTATTAAAACCAGTTCCTCTACATATATGTCTATTTCCCACAAATTTCTCAGTGTTCCAAACACTTCTTATGGACCTCAAGTCCTGTATATGCTATAAGTCCCTCACTGGACTATTACTCTTGGTACCCAGACCAACCATGGCGCTCTGACCATTTCCTCCTTTAATTGTACCCGAGATATTAAACCTTTTTAGAAGAGTCAAATTCTAAGGCAGGAGAAGCAAAACATTCTCACAACACAATCAAATTCAAGTGTTATGAAATAGCCAGCATTCCTAAACATGTCTACAATAACCTTCTCAATAAACCATGCTCACAACCACACAGCGAACTTACCTAAATTTGAGGATGACGTCAACCATTCTCTGGCACTCCAATTCACAGACTTTCGACAACAGCCCAGCAACAATAATTTGGTATTTTGTAAAAGGACCCCTTACCTCTGAATAATTTAGATAAAAGTCACTGGTGTGTCGTTGGGCTGGAAAAAGGAGTTTCCATCGAACGTCTATTGTCATCCGGGTCACAGCACCAAATTGTTGAAGAATATTATCAAAACCAGTTCAGAAGTCTGCTGTGGTGTATTGAGTTTTATTCAGTAAGCCGGCGGTGAGCAGACGGACACAGATCGGGTCTGAGTTGGTGTGCCGACCCAGAATGATTTGAAATCATGACTTGTATACAGTAAGTTCAAAGCACAAAAGGCAGGAATAAACAAGTCAAGTGAGAGACGAAAAACAATTTACAGTCTGATGTGATCTGTAGCCAAATGCCATTATCGGGCATTTGGCATGACTGTCACTAAGTTCTAAATTACCCCATAGGGTGTTCTCGTGTTTCAGATCTGTGGCCAAATGGTATTAACATATCAGTCAGTCAGGAACTTCATCATATGGCATTCCCGTGGTTCAAGTCTTTGTTGAAGCTAGTTCCAATGTGTCTCCCCTGCAGGGGGTAGGAAGCTGGAGTTTCAAGTCAGCCACAGTGTCACAATGCCTCATCAACATCAAGGTAATATTTATATTCCTGTCAGGCATTTGATCAAAAGATATTATATTTCAACATTATATTATTACATTTGTTGAGATTATTTGAAATACTGAGTTAATAGTAATTCCAATAAGTTATTTGGTGAGAGCAGCAGCAGTAGAGAGTAGTGTTACCCAGACCTGGGGCCTTGTCTATAAAGCTTGCTTGCGCAGAAAAAGCGCCTGAAAGTTGCGGAAGCCGCCATCTACGCAAAGCCTCGGATCTAAAAAGAAAAAACTAACCGAAAAATCTGCTTATCTTTACGGCAACCAGGACCCTCCCGTAAGAATTTACTTAAGACACGGGGAACTGGCGACGCAGGCTGTGAGGTGGTGAAATGAAGCCAGATTCATGTCATAGGCTACTGTTAATAATGTCATCACATATCACAACATATATCAGACTTATAATAAAATAGCGCTGATCGTGTTCCTCTTTGTGTGAAGCTCAGCGTCAGTCAGGACTCTGCTGCTGCTGCTGCTGCAGCCACGGTGACACGCCGGGAACCTCGTCTTCACCACCGTTTTAGGACAGAACAAATGAGGGGCTTCGTAGAGCGTTTAGGGGCTCCACGGAGCCCCTCATTTCTTCCCTAAAGGGACACAGATTGTTTTATATATATAATGAGTTTTAGGCGCGCGTGAAACCTTTAGGTGCGGGTCTAAGCCTAAATTATGGTTCAGCATTAAAACAACGCAGAGCCTACTGCGTAGGGTACGCGGTGACGCGCACCTACGCCGTAGGCTCTGCGTTGGTGATGCGGAACCATAAATCAGCCCTGAGCAGCTCTGAGGGGAGACGGGAGGGAGGAGGGAGAGCGGGGGGTGAAGCGGGGCTGCCGGGCTGTTCTCGCATAGTCTTCGCACAGGGTGTGTCGATGATTTGCAATTAATGGCTGATCCTACCTTTAGTTTTTAAACTGTAAAAAGTGGGGGGGACAAAAACATGATTTTGAAAAGACGGGGGGCATGTCCCCACTGTTGCGCCGGGGCACTCACGGCATTCCGTGCAGCAACGGCGTGCTGCCACTCGCTGTATTTTATACTATTTATTTTTCTACTTTTACTGTGACCACAAAATAATGTAGTTTTCCTGTCCTCCACCTCATCCTCAACATCTCGATCTCAGATCTCAGTGAAAGTCAGTGTCACGGTGGCTGGATACTTCTCATTCATCCTGAAGCCAAACAGGCTGCAGGAAGCCACTGCACATGCTCAGTAGGCTCATCCATATGCATTTATGGTAAAAAGTGGGCGTGTAGAGGGCGGGATATGAGGCGGATTCAGCTGCGCAACCTTCCAGCTGGACTGTGATTTATGAAGCAAACATTGCGTGCAATTGTGCTGCACATGGTTTTATTGATCCAGATTTTTTTTTGCGCCCGCCATTTTCGGCTTTTGGGTGTACGTGCACTTTTAGTATGAATCCAACGCAGTCCATTTTAAATGAGGCCCCTGATCATCAGGGAACTGTGTACACTACTTTTTTGTTTTCTCCCTCTTTTTGTTTAAAAATAAACTAATATTAGTTCAGTGAGCACATGCAAGATGGTTAAAAGAAATATGCAAAGATATACCCTTAGAGGGAAACAATCACAAAATGCAGTTTTTAAAAGGTTAAAATTGAATTGTTTCTCAAAGATCAAGGGTATTTTTTTTACAATGAGCTATTACGTGAAATTAGGCTCTTGATGGAAACATTTTCGATGTTTGGATATGGCACATCACAAAATTCCATAATAATTTAATAATACACAGCTTTATTTCATACAACATTTCATTGTACTATATTTAATTGTTTAAAAAGGTTTTCCTACACAATGAAATTTTGACTTTATTACTCTTGCTGTCAGTGCCTTTGCATAAGATCATTAGATACAAATCCCACAAGAGCACACACATAAAAACCAAACACAGAGGTAAAAATAAGAAACAAAAAACAGTGGTAAATGAGATATGTCTACAATACATATTTAAACAGTAGCTACATATTTTATACATACATGCATACATGTACAGACACAAACATATATATATATATATATATATATATATATATATATATATATATATATATATATATATATATATATATATATATATATATATATATATATTTGAACGGGTTTGCCTCTGCGAAGTCCATATATTTATGTTAATGGACACCTCGAAGGGCATTATCCCGCTTATACCACGGTCACTTACCAAAAAACATAGATATTAAATCAGTTATTCATGCTTTAATGTGTTTTCAGTTGAAATCATTAGTTTTATAACAAGCCACAGCTGAGCGGCTGAGCGGACTATTTGATCTTTCGTCTACAGCCGTTGTAACCTGGTAAATTACAACATTTTTTAACAAGCCATAACTCAGTTTCCTTGGTAACACCTGAGGGTCTGACTAATACCTGAAACAATCACTACAGTCCCATAAGGTCCTTATGCAATGGACATAGTGTTGATTCTCCAGTAACTAGGACTGACCTGAGATACGACTTCAACGGGAGATATTCTAGTCCGCTCAGCTCCACTCGGCTATTTTCTTTTCTCTCCTCTTCTGCATCCTAGTCATCAAAATTGTTACATTCACCAAATAAATTAAAATAAATGACAAAATCACTCATGTCGCCGTCCTGCGGTAGCCGGCTCTTCTTCCCTGGATCTCTGTTGCCGTGGTTACCACCTGGCAGTTGATCCAGCGCAATGATATTAAAGACATCAGGCAACTTGACCGAACTTGTTTTCTAGGTGTCCATTAACACTTTTAATGGACACCTGCCAGCCAATCAGAATCGAGTATTCACACAGACCTTGGTATCAATTTTATTTATTTTATTTTCCTCCATATGAGGTTAGACAAAATTACATTAAAATTTGAACTGACCAATGCACTTCTTGTACAATGTTTTTGATGCATATAGTTCATTGTTTTACATTGAGCTGCTTAAAAAAGAAAATGAATCTTAAGTTAATCTTTACAAGTGTAAAGTTGGGGGCTACATTGTGTTTGTATTTATGAAGGAATGTTACATTCAGGTCAACAACTTTTTTTTGTGGAAAGTTGAATAAACATTGGCATAAAGCAAGCATATGTGCCCTTTCTCATGTTGGCAACAGTATTAAATACATTTAAAAAATACCTTGAGGTAATTTAGAACAGCAAAAAAATTTGTGAATAAATGTGCGTTTAATATGCGATTAATCGCAATAAAAAGAAATGTATCTTTTGACAGCCCTAGTATATATATATATATATATATATATATATATATATATATATATATATATACATATATATACCTGACGGCAGCAGTGTGAAGTTATTATATCGGGGGTATATGCAACCACATTATGAATTTGCAGTGTCTCATGGCCGTGTAAAGCAAAAGGAAAACCCAAATGAGGAAAACATCAAAATAAAGACAATGGTGAGTTTTTAAGTCTTACCTTGTCATATTTTCTGATTGTGGTTTAATTCCTGCATCACTAACAGCAGATACATTTCCTTTTGAGTTTTTCCTTTGTCAGTATAAACAGCAGAGGAAACATCAGCTTACTGGGCATACATAACCAGAAACTCCACACCATCATAGCACAAATCAAACTTTTTTCTGAGAGACTCAGTGCGCCCCTCATCAGCTCCCATACGAGCCTCACCAACAGCATCCCCAGGGTGAAAACAATGGTGTAGAAGGCCCTCTGCTTTGATTGGTCAGCCCTCTCCCTCCCGCCACCCTGTTCCCCCGGGCCTGGACGAATCAGAACACAGAGCACAGAAACGCTGAAGAAGGTAACGCTTGTTAGGGACAATATCAAGAAAAAACAATTAACAACCAAATAGGTTTTGCCAGTACTCATCAGACAACTCAGAAGAAAAGCACAGAGCCAGGTACAGAAAATACAGACATTTCTGATTCTAATCCCTCTTTCTTTTCTCAGGCTCAGATAAGTGACGGGATGAACAACAGCCAGGTAGCGCTCAAGACATGTCAGGATGTGAAACAACGTCTCTCCAAAATACGTAATTGAAATAAGAAATAACCCCACCATCAACATGATGGACTGATCAGTGTACATAGCAAATGAGTTGAGGACACACCCAACGACACCAATCATCTCCATGGTGACCAGGTGGTACATGAAACCTTCAGAGTGACTCATTGCTGCTGAGGAGCCAGAATTACTTTGTTGCCACTGTTGAAGACCATGATGGAGGATAAAGATGCAGAGAGGGAGGACAATAAAAATGTTGGTCATGTTAAATGTAGCAAATATAATAAAGTATGAAATATCGGTGGTGCATCCCATGCCATAAAAGGGGGTAGAGTTAATGGAAAAATTAGGTGAAAATAGAAGGGTCTCAGTTGAGGATGAGGAGACGTTGATCAACATGTCTGAAATAGAAAAAGAAAAGACAGTCAATATGATGATTTTTAGAAACTCAATCATGCTCAGGTGTCAAAAGGTCAGTCAGATACGTGTTTACGTACAGAGACTTAAATCACTTACACACCTAGTCTGGTAAACTCGGTACAATTGGGGACTCGGCTTGACTGGAATTATAACATTCAGCTGGTTCAAGTTTGCCTTTACAATGCCTTTTGTTAAACCAACTAAATCAGGGGTCGGCAAACCAAAATGTTGAAAGAAAAACACAACAAACTAATATGTCTGGAGCCGCAAAAAATGAAGAGTCTTGTATAAGCCTTAGAATGAAGGAAGCACATGCTGCATGTTTCTATATTAGTTATAACTGGGTCCTCTGCTGCAAATGTAGCTGCTAATGTCTTTCCACATGACTCTTTTTGTTACGCAAATCTATGAAAGAGTATTAGGGCCAGGCAGGAGAAAAATAAAAATAATATTTTAGAGGAGGAAGATTTTTTTTTCATTATGCACTTCGAGAAAAACGTTGAAATGTCGAGATTAATGTTGAAGTACAATTTGTTGAGAAAAAAGTCGAAATGTTGAGGAAAAAGTCAAAATGTCGAAAAAAAGTCGAAATGTGGAGAAAAAAAGTCGAAAGGAAAAAGGAAGAAAAAAAGAGAAGAAAGGAAAAAAATAATATGATAATTATAAAATATATAAATGAGCTATTATATTCTATTATAAATACAGATATTTGTCTCTAAATGTTTTTACATACAGGGTTTGGAGAGTGAAGTACAAATCTACAAACATCAAGCGTCTTTATGAGATCACACTTATTATATTATCCATTTAAATATTATGAAAATCAAATAAAGAATACCAACCTTATCCGTATTTGTTTCCGACCTCTCTTGCTCTGTGTCTTCACATATTATGTGCAGCAGTTATGATGTTCTCATGGAGTCACACTTTTCTGAGGTTCTTGAAGTTCAATTCAAATTTGGCTCATTTGCTTTACAAAAACACTGTCAAGATAACAAATGAATGAATGGAGCCTGAGAAAACCACAACACTAAAGGCACCAGCCCCTTCAATAGGTTTACAAGGTATACCTATTAAAGTGGTGAGTAAAGTAGTACTTTATAAATATGTATATGTTGTGGGAAAACCCATTAAATGCTCCTTAATACGTTTTTTCCAACTAGGTGAGTAACTGGACTGAAACTGAATGTCTAAGTTATCAAGAACTTGAGAGATGATCCAGATTTCAGTAGATTTAATCAAACAGCTGCATGCAAAAGGGTCAGAACATACATGAGGTGTCTCGATGCAGAATTATGATGAAACAAAGGAAGCATAATGACTTTAAGGCTCAAAGGATGATTCATTCTCACGATTTGATCAGACAAAAATATCTTAAAGGCCAGTGTTAATCTTTTTTTGAGCAGACTACCAGTCTGTACATTTAGCTGGGTCAAGGCTATATTTTGCTGCTCTCAGCAGTTTTGGTTTAATCAAGTTGCCAAGGCTGAATTTTCCATCACGACGGCCGCTCTCGGGACTGGGCCCAGGGTGGCCTCGGGCCAGACGGCATCCGCAGCCGTGGCCAGGGTGCGTCCAGGACCACCCCTTCCCCAACACAGCACTACTTCGGTCGCTGGTCCGCCTCCGGAGCTGGGGCGTCCAGGACCGCCTCCTCCCCAACGCAGCACTGCTCCGGTCGCTGGTCCGTCTCTGCGACGAACCTCAGGCGTGGCGCCGGGGTAGGTCATGCTGCGGGTCCCTCCGTCGCTGGCGCCGCCTCAGGAGCCATCGCCTGGTGGCCTGCAGCTTCTGCCTCACAGCCTGTCGGCTGCAACGCCACCAGCGCTGCCGTGGCGAATCTCAGGCGTGGCGCCGGGGTGGGTCGCTCCGCGGGTCCCGCAGCCTCTGCCTCCCGGCCTGCCGGCTGCGGCGCCACCATCGCTTCCAGTGCCGCTCTGGAGTAGGGCTGCTAGGTCCGCCAGGGCATGGGCCAGCGCTTCCAGTGCCCGCTCCGTGCCCCCCTCTTCCATCCTATCGGACGCCCCACGTTGGGCGCCAGTGTAGCAGGGCGAGTGCTACGGGAGCCAACCGACAGGACAGGGAGGACACAACGTTTCAGTGCAGAACTCTTTATTCTCAATTCACCCACACACGTGCACCAACAGCAGCAGCTTCACAGGGAGCCCCTTTGCTGCTGTGCAGTCCCTTCTTATGAAGGCAGGCAGGGTGGAGAGGTTGATGGGACACACCTGTCCCCAATCAACCTGAGTGGCTGCTCCTCCACCCTGCCACAGCGATTAATCGCAATAGTATATATATATTATTGTGTGTGTGTGTGTGTGTCTGAGGGATCCTTTACCTTTTTTTCTACAGGGCATTCACCATGCAAATCAAAGAACTGTATTAATCTGCTGCTGACAACTTGTCGCCTGATACTCAATCTCTGGAGGTCTTGTAGAGTACATGTTAGGATGATGGTTTTAATATCACAAATTGTGGTATCTATTATCAAACATACTACAGAAAAGAAAATGGAAACATACTATTTCTTATTTGATCAGGTATTTTGGACTTGTGGCATTTATTTCACATTTATAGAGATGGTTTTTCATAACAGTGACTTTGCTTCATTTGTTTGTCAGTGTGAAAGTATTCAAATTACTTCAAGCAAAAACAAGTGACTATTCAAATCAGATTGTCCCATGCAAGCAGAGCATCAGCCTGTTCAGTGAAGCTGACTTTTAGAGTCACAGTTTCTGTTTGTGTATACTGTGATTTGTTATATTTCATATAATGGCCCATCTTAGTATCACTTTTCCATCCCAACTCGTGTCCAGAGCCATTAGGTTAGCAGTGGGGGATGTGAATACTTGTCAGTGAACACAGGTGCGAGCCATTAGGTAGGGTATTAGTTTATTTTGTATAAACGGTAACAATCAAAGTTTAAAAGAATGAATGAATACATTTTGCACAATTGATGCAAATATACAGTCTTTTTAGGTAGTTTAACTTGAATTAAAAACAAACATGTGGAAGTCTATATGGAACCTTAAAACCTTCATTGCAGCAGGCCTGGGCTTGATTCCTGTAAAACCTAGTCTGTCCTTTAACATCAAACGATAGTGTAACTATACTCTAAAATGGGAGCCCGGTGCTGTAAGCTATGCCATACACCTATTTACATCTTTCTACTAATTTATTTGACAGGGTACACAGCACACAATTGATTATTATTAAAAAAAGAAATCGTATTTATCAATCTCTTATCTGAAAGTAGATTCTAATCTGGATTGGTCTAAGTACATCGAATAAACAAACAATGGATCAATTCAAGGGAAATGCATTAGAACACTACTGAAAAATAGATAATGACTTATAAGACCATAGTCTGGTTAACATCAGAGATGAAAGGATAGGAAATGAAGAGGAGACAAGGTGTAGTTTTCCTGACCAAAAATCTAATCTAAAATAAGTATATAAAGTATATAATATATATATATATATATATATATATATATATATATATATATATATATATATATATATATATATATATATATATATATAAAGTAAATATATATAAGTATATAAAATGACGGCCATTCCTCCCCAGGTCATGTGAAGGTCCTGTATAGTATGATACATATAGTATGAAATTATTCAAACTGTACTGTACTACTGTTATTTAATGATAGTTATATTACAACAAATATGTTTTAAAGTGATACACACCAAATGAATGACGTTGAGATAATTCAAGAATCATAAAAAGGTGTGAATGATTTAATAGCTGGTCTTTTTATGTTTATATTATACCACAGAACAATTATGAGGCAACATACTGAACAAGTTGCTTTTAAAACTATTGTTTATATACTGTATATACAAAATAAATTAAAATGGACTCCATAAAGGGTCTGATGAAAAATTTTATTTTCTGTGAAGAAAGAAAAACGAATTATTTAAGGATGAATATACCCAAAGACGTTGCCCTAAGAAACTCTCCATCCTGGTCGTCATCTGTGAAGGATGGAGGTGGTTCCGTTGTTGTTGTTTTTTTTTAAATTAAAAGCAGTCCGTGGCAGAGCTACTCATTATATTTTTGCCAGCATTTTTACATGAATAATTCCTGCTTGTATATAAACTTTTTTTCTGTCCAGCCCCCTTACATCTTTTCAGATATTCTTAAGACTCTTAAGCTTTGAAATGTCACCGGTAGAGGCATGTAAAAACCACCGATAGATTAGACTCAAATTTATCTCTTCAAAATGCTCCTTCCATACATCCGGGATTTATATTGTAAGCCAATCCTTCACACTTGATTGATGATGAAAACATGAAAGGGTGAATGTTAAAGCAGCACAACGTAACTTCCAGCTTTTGTTGAGTTTGGCGGCATCTTTTGGACAAAAGCGGTAGTGCTTTACCAGAAAGAACACTACGTTTCCCATGAGCTCCAGCGGGTACTGCCGGAAAGATCCTGTCCCCGTCGCTGCATTTGTTTTGATAGTAAATGAAGACGGGACGGACTTTCAAAACTACTTTTCTGTTTCACCAAGTGAACAGACGGAACGCAAAAAAAAAATGTTAAACTGCTGGAAAGGAACTGGAGTTTACCGGGATACCTTAAACAAGGAAGCCAGGGAGCGGTATATGGAGAAAATAATGATTATTAACGGTCTGGATCCATATGAAATCCCTACTAAAGAGTGGATTTCCTCGTCGGAGCTCCACTCTTTAGAAGGATTTACTGCCGCAGTTCTGCAGAACCCACGTCTCCGGCTACCTTGTTTAGGAGTGTTTGGCAGCTGCTTTGGTAAATGTTTGACTCGCCATGTGTTTCAATAAATTTGTATAATAGTACAACATACAGTACATGTTTTGTATTATTCTTACTTCTCTTTCTTTTTTTTGACTGCTATATTATGTTGAAGAGGCTCAGAGGCGTGAGCAATATTTTTGTTTTCCTCGTGAGATTATTTTTTTCCTCTGCAGCTACAAATAAGAGTTAATATTTTTTCCTCAACAAACTAGTTTTATCTGAAGATTGGGGTTAATCGCACTGCAGAGAGCTGGCAAGCAACTGCGTTTAGATGGCGAAGTGGGGAATAAAACCTGTGTTTTGATCCGACCCGTCTGTGTGAGTGTTTGTGGTTTACTGTGTGGAAGGTCGTTACAGCCGCGATCCAAGCGAGCCGACGACTCTTTCACTCTTTTACTCTGTTATATCAGATACTTGGCCTCCGTGGTTCTGCCTCCGAGCAGGAAAGCGGTGAAAAGTTAAACCATTAGCGATCTTTTCCCCACGTCTGTTGTGTGTGGAGCTGCTGCAGCCGCAGTAACGGGTTACCAGCTTCTGCGGAGCTGCGCTCCACGCCCCGCCCATTTTCGTCTCGACTACGAATCGGGAAGGAGGGGGAAGTAATGTATGCCGTAAAGCAGTCAAAGCCGTAAAAATGTGTAGTTTTTTAGTGTGGCAGGGTTCCTACCATGCTCCTCAAAGTTACATAGTGCCAGTGAAGACGATACAGACCCCTCAGACCATGACAGAGGTTCATTAAACCTGTTGGAAGTTGATGTACCATCACAATGACTCTGGAAATAAGATATTAAGGTGGAAAAGTTACATAGTGCCGCTTTAAGGGTGCATTTGTGTTTTACTCCCTTGCTGCAGATTTTATCTAGCATTCTGGCTAAAGCTGGCATCTCTAAACTTCTTAACTACAACCAAATCATGGACAGAGAATGTGTCTGAGAGCAGCATAAATGAAAGTTTCTCCTCATATATATATTGCAGTTGCAGTGAATACATTGTTTTCATCTCTCCAGAAGGCTAAGTTTAACTTATGCCAAACCTACTAGCGAATGCATTTCATCTTAAATGTTTCCTTTGTGAGTAGAAACAGCAGAGGTAACACCAGACTGCTGGGCAAATACATCCAGAAACTCCATACGACCAATGTACAATCCAACCTCTTCTGTCCTGAGATTCGGAACATAGCCCAAATCAGATCAAACGCAAACCTCAACACCAGCACTCCCAGAATGGCCAGAATGGTGTAAAATGCCCTCATCTTTGATTTGTCAGGCTTCTTCCTGGCCCCACCCTGCTCCCCTGGACCCGGACGAATCAGAACACAGAGAACACAAACGCTGCAGATGGAGACGATTGTCAAGGACAACACTGAGAAGAAACTATTCATATAGAGTATCAGGGGTTCACCATTATCCACCAGAAACAACGTTCCTAATAAACTAAGCAGCCAGAGGCAGCCAATGCAGATGTTTCTGATTCTGATCCATTTCTCTTTTCTCAGGCTCAGGTAGGTGATGGGATGAACGACAGCCAAGTAACGCTCAATACACGTGAGGATGTGAAAGAACATCTCTCCCATATATGTAATCGAAACAGGGAAGAGCCCCACCATTAACATGATGGGCTGAGCGGTGTAGATAGCACAAACATTGAGGAAGCTTCCAGAGACACTCATTATCTCCATGGTGACCATGTGGTACGTGAAAATGTCAAAATGACTGATTGCTGCTGATGAGGTGGTGTGACTTTGCCGCCACTGTTGGAGACCATGATGGAGGATGAAGATGCAGAGAGGGAGGAGGAGGAAAATGCTGGTGATGTTGTATATGGTGAAGAATGTAGAGGCTGAGCTGAAGATGAAGCAGTCAAAACTGGAGCTAATTGAAAAATTAAGTGAAGACATGGAGATATTGACCAATATATCTGGAAGAGAAAAAGACGAGGCTGTCAAAAGGATTACATAGAAAAATAAAAGCTTTGGTGTGAAATATATATATATATATATATATATATATATATATATATATATATATATATATATATATATATATATTTGTTGTCTGTATATACAGTATATTAATGTTGATACCCTGTTGGTAAAAACCTAAGGCATATATATATGCCTTAGGTCAGGGCTCCAGACTAACTTTTTTCACTAGGAGCACAGTAGCCCCTAACTGAAAATTTTTAGGGGCACGATCAGAAATTTTAGGAGCGCACATCGTTTATCGACACGCTAACCAAATGTTTACATTTCTACTACATTTCAGTGTATTAGTAATACGTATTTCATAATAGATTAATGAATTACCACAATGTGCTGTTTCAAATGCAGTGTTACATTTTATTGTGCATTTTTAAAGATGCCGCAACATAAAGTAAACTGACAGCACCATTGCTGTCATTATATATAAAAAAAACATACATTCACATGATAAAAAAAGTGCTTGGTAACAAAGTGCTTAGTAACCTTTCAGCCATGAATGTAACTGTTAAACACAGTACTTAACAAATGTACAAATATTGGGGGTACTGGCCAATAACATTTCCCTACTTGTGTCTTTACTAAAACCCTGAACTTACACCAGTTGACCAAATTCACTGCCTTCACTCAAATAACTAAGGATCTTACCAAGAAATATTCTTATTTCTAACCTAAAAATGCCATTACACCTGATAACACACATCACTTAAAAGGTTAGGTGTTTTTCCCACGTGTTAAAATTTAACTTTCATTTGTGTCAAGCAAATTTTAAGCAGTGTTCAAAATAAAATGATGAGACCTGCTGTATTGGAGCACATTTTCTTTTAGTTAAAACTGTAGCGGGGACAGATGTTTAGAGAAACCTATGTATGTACCGGGTGAAGGCTGATTTATGGTTCCGCGTTACAACAACGCAGAGCTCTGCGTCGATTTAAGGCGGAACCATAAATCAGGCTTTAGAGGGGGGACTTATCGGAGAACAACCAGAAGAATATAGAGTGGATTAAAAATGAAAGTTAAGCACTGAGCTACATGTGTCTCCCGTCTGGGCCATTGCAGACTCATGGCCTGAGCATGATGTTACTAAAACCAAACATACCCGCCGCCTCTTTCTTCTAACTTTATGTGCGCGCCGCGGCGGCAGCGAGTTGTGTCGCATTAAATGTCGTCCGGGCGTAATACCTGCTTTGAGCTGGTGAAATTAAACGAAAAAAAATAAATAAATAAATAGATCCCCCAACTCATTCCCTTTCACACTCATTGGCCTGCAAATATGGGGGTTCATTGAGGCACTCCTTCCACGTTTAACGTGTAACAAAAAAAAAAAAAAAAAAACACTGGCAAATTTACTGGTCGCACGTGTGCGAGTGGACATGAAATTCAGTCGCACATACTCAAATTTTGGTCGCAAAATGCGAGCATTTGGTCGCAGTCTGGAGCCCTGCCTTAGGTATATATATATATATATATATATATATATATATATATATATATATATATATATATATATATATATATATATATATATACACATATGCATTTTTAATATATAATATACATCTTATATATTCTAATATATCATATATATTTATTTTATTTATATATGTAGCGCGATATTGGATTATTTATATTAATATATTGTGTTTACTAGAAACATCCTATTGGTGCAGCGGGATCACGTGACGACCTCGACCCGCGGACCAAAATCTGACTACGCTCAGAAGAAACTAGTACCATTTTGCAGTCCCGATCACAGGACTCTTGGGGGGTTTTGAGCTTTTACTTATAAGGTGAGCATGAATCAATCTTTTTTTATGATTTAAGATTGTGTCGTCCCCAAAGGTGGGAGGATGAAACGATAACGGGGTTCACCTTACGGCCTCAGGCTGGAGCATGTGAGCTCTGAGCTCTGGCACAAGATCAATAACAGTCATGTTGCATTTGGAGTTTGGGACTTTTCATAGTTTATTTATTTACTTTTCTTTCTTTATTTAATTTTAGTTGTTAAATTTCAGGAAAAGAAAAAGGTCAAGACATGAGAGACACTAAAATATTTGTACTTGTATGAAACTGAAGATGCATAATGCAAACCTGACATTTACTTTTAGTTCAGTTTGTGGAAAATGGTTGGCCTGGCTTTCTATTTAAAACTTAAACAGTTATAAAGCATTACAAACTGTAACAATAGGGCAAACGCACAGCATTGTTTTGTATTTTGTGTCTTTCAAATAAAAGACCATTTTTTCCAGTCACATGTTCCTCATTTAAGGTTGTTAAAAAAATACTGGTATAATATCGTATCGTTATCGTGACCTCAATATCGTGTATCGTACCGTACCGTGAGATTAGTGTATCGTTACACCCCTATTCATTATATAACATAGTCATAGTCAAAGGCGAATTTGGTCTTTACGAATGAGAAAAAATTGAAAGTTTCGTGTTGTCACCAGTTTGAGACACGTTTTTTTGATACTCTGTGGATAATCTTCAGGGTTTAGAGAAGACGTGTCCAAACATCATGTTTCTTTATGCATTTAAATAGTGTATTACCATATCTTATGTAAATTAAGTTGTAATGAAAAAAAAGCAAGACCAACCTCATCAATGTTTCTTTCTGAGCCTCCGTCCTCTGTATTACCGAGTCTTATTTGCTGAAATTATGGTGCACTGTTGGAGTCGAACTTCACCTTACTGAGTCACTCAAATTTCAATTCAAATATGACTAATTTGCATTAAAAACACTGTCACAATGACAAAATGATAAATGAGAAACAGCACACCAACTAATCACCGCCCTGGAGTACATTTTATATAAGCTAATAATTAAAATGTTCCTTTTTCTTTGTTATCAGCGTTTTAATGACATACATACTAACCAGTCTTTTTAAGATATAAACAGAAATTAAAGCTGCAAGCAGCGATGAACGGGCCCTCGCACGTCCAATTTGAACCAATGAAGGTCAAGTACTCAAAACCGAGTCTGATGACACCACCCACGAGTCTTTATGTCAAACCATTCAAAAGTTATAGCAGAAAATAGGGACTATGAAATATTGACCAATCAGAAGAAGGGGCGGGGCTAATTTGCAGCAATTGTGTTCAAGGACTAAAAACTGAGTCCGATGACACCACCCACGAGTCTTTATGTCAAACCATTCAAAAGTTATGGCAGAAAGTAAGAACTATCAAATATGGACCAATCAGATGAAGGGGGGGTGCGCTTTTTGGCGTCTATCGTCGCCACGGTAACGCTTTTGACTGAGAAAAGTAACGTGCGTCATCGCAGGATGGAGACGCACATTTTGATGTATAACACACCTGGGTGCACGTTAATGCACGTCGGGCCGCATTAACGGCCGAAGAAATGGCATAAATTGCGGCAAAATTACACGATTAATTCAAAATGGCCGACTTCCTGTTCAGTTTCGGCCATGGCGCCAAGAGACTTTTCTTTACATTGCGACATGATACAGGTGTCTACCGATTTTCGTGCATGTACGTCAAACCGTATTGTGGGGCTTGAGGCACAAAGTTTTCTAGGGGTCGCTGGCCACGCCCATTAATGCAAACCATTAAATATCAATATCAAATTTTTCGCCAGGCCTGGCTTGCGTGCAAAATTTGGTGACTTTTTGGGCACGTTTAGGGGGACAAAAAGGCCCTCATTTCGTTGGAGAAAAAAAAAATAACGAGAAAAAAAACGAGAAAAACAAAAAGAATTCCTACAGATACAATAGGGCCTTCGCACTGTCAGTGCTTGGGCACTAAATATAGGAGCCTATATCACCTAACCCTAAGCTGAATGGGGTTTTGAATAATATGCCAAACATCTGTTTGTAGCAGGTTATGGGCAGATTTGTTGATCACAAGTCAAGGACATCCTTGAGCCCATCATCCTCTGAGACGTGGATGTCATAAATCAGCATATTGCAGAACTGTAATCTGCAATTGGCGACTAAAATGACAGACTGCAGCTTTGCAAGACATTAAATTTGGGTCATTGACAAACTTTAGACCCTCAAAAAAAAAACTCTTTGCAGTCTATTGACCACAACAGCAGGAGTGGCAGAGGAAGAATGGTGGCCATGATTCTGTAACTCAATTTGGGGAATCTAAAACATGCAGGACAGTGGGCCCTGAGGACCAGGGTTGGGAAACACTGGCCTCTTGTCAGTAAAGGAGGGTAATGACCAAAAAAACATAATAGATAAAAGTGGCTGATCTGCAAGCTAGCTGGACTCTCCCTCAGAGAAAAGGTAAGAAGATAAGTAATTTGGGAGGGACTCAAAGCTTGCTGTTCCTCCACAGCGAGAGGAAGCAGCTGAGGTGGTTCGGGTGTAGTAGATAAAGTAAATCAATTATATGTTCATTTCATTTTACTTATCTTTTTTTGATCTGTCTGGTGTAAACTGTTTTTTAAATTGCATCAAAATCTCTCATTTGTTATGTGAGTAACGTAGGTAGTGGCTAGCGTAAGTCGCTGGTTAGGTATTTTTGACGTGGTCATAAAATAGTTCTGGTGTTAATTCAAGGATACACAATTGATTGATTCATGTACTGTATTTTGAGGGGATGTGGATTTTTTTTTTTATTTAAGAACATGAGAAAACTAACTTGCATACCACATTGTCTATGCATTTTGGCTTTCTGCATTTTATCGTTGTATAGAATAGCCTTTATTTTGGCTTTACCATCATATGAAGATAGAGCTACAACTGTGCTGTTGTTTGAGCACAGGTTTGTACTCAAATACCACATTATCAAAACACAACGTTCCTCTAAAGCTCTTTTTGTGAACTAATGCTAAAGTTGTTGTAGCAAGGGCTAGTGCTACGGGGGTCACCTGACAGGACAGAGGACACAGGGTTTAGTGCAGGAACTCCTTTATTCTTCCACCCAGAAGACACACATGCACCAGCAGAACCTTCAGCAGAGACCTCTCCCAGCAGACCTCTTGCTGGTGTGCAGCTGCTCTTTATGAAGGCAGGCAGGGTGGAGAGGCTGATTGGGCACAGGTGTGCCCAATCAGCTGAGTGGCTGCTCCACCACCCTGCCACACACCCCAACCCCCGTCGAGAGGTCGCCCTCGGCGTCGGGCCGACCACCGAGACCGGTCGGGAGGTCGCCCTCGGCCGGCCTCCCGGCCCGGCCCTCCCTGACGCAGCACTGCTCCAGCAGCTGGTCCGCGTCGGAAGCCGGCGCGTCCAGGACCGCCTCGGCGACCGACGTCTCCGCATCGGCGACCTCCGCCACCGACGTCTCCGGATCGGCGACCTCCGCATCGGCGAACGACGTCTCCGCATCGGCGACCTCCGCCTCAGCGACCGACGTCTCCGCATCGGCGACCTCCGCCTCCAGGACTGCCGTGACGAACCTCAGGCGTGGTGCCGGGGTGGGTCGCGCTGCGGGTCCCGCCGTCGCTGGAGCTCTGTCAGGAGCCGTCGCTTGGCAGCCTGCAGCCTCTGCCTCACGGCCTGCCGGCTGCTACGCCACCAGCGCTGCGATCTGCTGCTCCCCCTGGCCCTGGAGCAGGGCTGCCAGGTCCGCCAGCACCTGTGCCAGCGCCTCCAGGGTCCGCTCCTCGCATTCCTCCTCCATCCTGTCGGGCCCCACGTTGGGCGCCAGTGTAGGAAAGGCTAGTGCTACGGGGGTCACCCGGCAGGACAGAGGACACAGGGTTTAGTGCAGGAACTCCTTTATTCTTCCACCCAGACACACGTGTACCAGCAGAACCTTCAGCAGAGACCTCTCCCAGCAGACCTCTTGCTGGTGTGCAGCTGCTCTTTATGAAGGCAGGCTGCCACAGTTGTAGTCTAGCCTGATGAATGGCAAGGAAAGAGATTTACTCTAAAAGCATATAATTGTGTATGTGAACGGATGAGGTTTTGTGTCAGTGGTGGGCTACCCAGGATCGCTCTTGGTTGCCTCCCAGGGAAGATGACATGTCAACCCCATAACCTGCTGAATAACATTTGTTTAAGAAGAGAAACAGATTTGCATCAGCTCGAGATGGAAAATGCCCAGTTGTGATATGCAAAGTTCACCACTGTGCTAATGTTGGCGTGTGTAGTTTTCACAGGTTTTATAGGCTGCTGTCGCTGTGACTGATTACCCATTTAGTTCTTGTCCTTTGAACAGTTCATCTTTTTTTAAATGCAAATAAGCGCTATCTGAATTTGAAGAGGTGGTGCTGTACCATTCAGTCAGTACATTGAAGGTGAAGGAAGTCCTCAGAATCTGGAGAGCAGAGCGAAGGAAGCTTAGAAACACACACCGATGAGGTTTGTTTTTATTTTTAACTTTTTTTTTACTTTAAAAACTTTTAAAAAACTTAAAAGATTAAAATTAATAGATCTTGATAAAAACAAGCTCTTTTGAAAATGGGAGAAAATTTATTTTTTTTAAATATATAAATTGATTGATTAAGTTGAAGTCAAGGGAAAAAAAATAGCAAGACATTTTTCATATATACAACTGTATATTTACACCAATACTGACACTACTGACAGTGTCAGGCGTGAGTATTGTCAGTGCTTTTTTGTTAGCTAAAGAAAATGGCTTTTAACCTTGTGCCTCAGCTATCTGTTTGTGAGATCTTTGGCTAGTTTTCTGACCAATCTGTAGGAGTGTTTCTTAACATCGGGTCAAATCTGCTTACATACATTGCTGTAATAACCCATTCTTGCTGCAGTTTTTTTTCAAATATATTGTGCTGAAATAGCAGGCTGTATTTTAATTATTGGACATTTGTTGCTTTTCTTGGTGGCTAAAGTTGGTATACTCATCTCTATGCTTGGTGCCAAAGTTCCAATCTAAACTATATTCCTTGGGCACTGACACTACCCCATTACAATAAAAGGAAATCCACACAGACATCCACACAAACAGGTGGAAGCAGCAGTGGGATGATCAGAGGGGGAACTGCAGGTCAGCATGCAACTCCTGAAGCTCTGGCCTGCAAACAAGACCCCGAGCAATTATTACATAAACATAACAAACAATAGAAGGCAAAGACTCCCCTAATGCGAGAAAAACCTTAAGCCAAACAGTGGCAAGAAAACCTCCCCTTTAGGAGGGAAGAAACCTGGACCAGGACCTGGATCCTAGGGGGGGACCCTCCTGCCGGAGGCCAGGTGGTTAGAGCAGGAAAAGAGAAAACAGACAGAGAGAATGAAGAACAGAGAAAGGAGAAACACAGACACATTCAGTACGTTTCCATGGGAAGTTTAATTCAGAATTAAAATTAATTCCGATTTAAAATTATTAAAAATTACCAAGTAAACACCTAATTCCGAATGAAAATGGCCATTCCAAATTAAACTTAATTCCGAAGTAAGTGGCTGGTTTATTCCGATTTTAAATCTGAATAGAATAATTTGGCGATCATGTACAGTATACACTCATTCCGCTTTAAATTAATTCCGGTCTGGCTTCCGGTTGGTGAGCAGATGGAGTAGACGTGTTTCGCGAGTGCTCCCGTGAGTGCCAAACTTTTTAAACCACCAAGCCCTCAAACTTTCAAACTTTTTCCTTTAAAAAGGATTCCCTGTTGTTTTTCTTTTTTTTTTGTCTCGAACGAGCCCACTTACCTCCGAGATGGCTTCGAAGAGCGGCAAGTCAGGCAAAAAGGACGATGCTGGCGCTGTCTTAACCCTGGCGGCCATTACCACGTTGCTGGAGGAACACCGAGCTGCCCTGGCCGCCGAGTTCAAAAATACTTTCAGTCAGCTCGACTCCAAACTCGACCAAACGCGGCTTGCGGTCGAGGACCATGGCCAACGTGTTTCGTCCCTTGAACTCGCCACAGAAGACCTCAGCCAGCGAGTTACGGACCTTGAAGGCATCTGCTCGACTCTACGGGATGATAATGCTTGGCTGAGGGCTAAGGTGGTGGATTTGGAGAGCCGAAGCAGAAGGCAGAACATCCGGATCCTGGGTTTACCGGAGTCGACCGAGAGCGGGTCTCCTGCGGCTTTCTTCTCCAAGCTGCTGTGTGAGGTGTTCGGGAATGATACGCTGCCGTCACCGCCAGAAATAGACAGAGCGCACCGCTCTCTCGCCGCCAAGCCGGCCCCGGGACAGAGACCGCGTCCGGTCATCGTGCGCCTTCACCGGTTCCAGACCAAGGATATCCTCGTGAGGGAAGCGCGCCGGAGAGGAAAGCTGGAATTTCGCGGCCACCCCATCCGGGTCTTGGAGGATTACAGCCCCGAAGTTGCCAGCCAACGAGCGGAATACAGCGGAGTTATGTCGGAGCTATATCACCTGGGTCTGAAGCCGGCTCTGCTCTTCCCCGCCCGGCTCCGGCTCACGCTGTCCTGGGGGGCCAGGAAGGGTGTTTGTGATGTGTGGCGTTCTTTACATCCATGTGACAGAGAATACTCCTTTTTCTCACAAGTGCACCACACATACTCGAAGATTGATTATTTTTTTATTGATAATCAACTGATTCCCCTGGTTCATTCCTGTGCTTATCAGAGCATTGTCATTTCCGACCACGCTCCTGTGGTCCTAACCATGTCCCTTCCTGACTTACCTCAAAGAGACAGACAGTGGCGATTCAATTCAACTTTGCTGTCGGACAGAAATTTTGTTAAATTAATGGAAACGGAAATAGCCTTTTTCCTATCCACGAATATGACTCCAGGAATGTCTAGTCTAACTGTCTGGGATTCCCTCAAGGCTTATCTCCGGGGACAGATTATATCCTACACTGCTAGGGTGAGGCAAAAATCTTATAGGGAGCGATCAGACCTTGCCCGCCAAATCAAAGAGGTCGATGAAGAATATTCTCGGACTAAATCCCCAGATCTTTACAAAAAGCGTCTAGAACTTAAAACTAAATTTGACCTGCTCACCACTCACCCAATTGAACAGTCACTTCTGAAAAGTAAAACCAGGTTTTATGTTTATGGAGACAAATCTGACAAATTATTAGCCAACCAACTTAAAGGCTCTAAGGCTAAACAAAATATTTCTAAGATTCGTTTACCAAATGGCCATGTAACTACAGATCACTTACTCATAAATGAAGCATTTAGGGACTTTTATACCCAGCTATACACCTCGGAATCTCAGACTGATCGAGATGAGATTGCGGACTTTTTAAATAGTCTTAGTATTCCCAGTCTTTCACCAGATCTAAGGAAGACATTAGAAGAACCGATATCCCTGATGGAGATAACTCGAGCCATTTCTTCACTGCAGTCGGGTAAATGTCCTGGCCCTGATGGCTTCCCGGCGGAATTTCTAAAGAAATGTTCTACTCTGCTTTCCCCACTGCTATTTACAGTTCTTTCAGAATCCTTCAGCCACGGTTCCCTCCCTCCTTCTTTTTCAGAGGCCTGTATCACCCTCATAGCTAAAAAAGGGAAGGATCCTACTGAATGCGCCTCCTACAGGCCCATCTCCCTCTTAAACACAGATGCTAAAACCCAGCTAAAGTCCTAGCCCATAGGCTGGAGAATGCCCTCCCCACAATTATATCTGAAGACCAAACTGGCTTCATTAAAGGTAGGCAGTCTTACTTCAACACAAGGCGACTGTTCAATATTATCTACTCTGCCTCTGAGGCTATCCCTGAATGCGTTGTCTCTCTGGATGCGGAGAAAGCATTCGACCGCGTCGAATGAGATTATCTCTTTGCTGTGCTGGACAGGTTTGGTTTTGGTCCGAACTTTGCGCTGTGGATTAAACTTCTCTATTTGTACCCGACAGCCTCAATTCGTACTAACTCTCAACGGTCAAAACCATTTAATCTGCATCGTGGAACCCGTCAGGGGTGCCCTCTTAGTCCCATGCTTTTTGACATGGCTATTGAACCGCTTGCCACAGCGCTCCGATCTTGTGAGGATGTGTCCGGTATCTGGAGAGGTGGCAGGGAACATAAGGTCTCGCTTTATGCCGATGACCTCTTGCTTTTCATCTCTCACCCTCTGGCCTCATTACCCCCTGCGCTGTCACTTCTCAGTCAGTTTGGGAAACTCTCAGGCTATAAACTGAATCTCAGCAAAAGTGAGCTTTTCCCTACCAATCTCGAATCGCATGCTTTAGACCTTTCCAATTTTCCCTTTAAAATCGTAAATGACAAATTCTCCTATTTAGGCATATCTGTGACAAGGAAACACAAAGACCTGCTCCAAGAGAATCTTATCTCATTGTTAAATGAGACCAAACAAATCCTTACACAATGGTCCCCCCTGTCAATGTCTCTTGTGGGTCGCATCAATTCAGTTAAAATGACCATCTTACCTAAATTTTTGTACCTTTTCCAGACCTTACCACTCTTTATTCCTGGCTCTTTTTTTCAGTCCCTTGACTCAGTTATATCTTCATACTTATGGCGGGGTAAACGGCCACGTTTGAACAAGACTCACCTTCAAAAAATAAAGTCTGCAGGTGGTCTGGCCCTCCCAAACTTTCGTTATTATTATTGGGCTGCTAACCTGCGCTGCCTTGCATTCTGGTCCTTCTACTGCGACGGCGCTGACCGCCCTGACTGGGTGGCGATGGAGTTACATCCAACTGATGACCTGTCAATTCCTGCCCTACTCGGCTCCTCACTTCCACTTCCTTCACTTAAATCAATCAAAAACCCAGTGGTTAAACATTCTCTTAGAATATGGGCCCAATTTAGGAAGTTTTTTGGTTTTCAAAGCTTCTCTCTTCTTAGCCCCATTGCATCAAATCACTTTTTCAAACCATCCCTTGAGGACCCCACCTTCCAGGAATGGCACAGGAGGGGTATGATGCGTTTTAAAGATATGTTCATAGACGGCACCGTGGCATCTTTTGAGCAGTTAAGTAGTAAATTCAGCCTTCCAAAATCACATTTCTTTAGGTATCTTCAGGCTAGACATTTTGTTCTTTCCCAGACACCCAGCCCTGGTGCATCGATAGGCTTGACCACAGTTGACAAAGTTCTTGCCACAGACCCATTCAAAAAGGGGCTCATTTCGTCTTTCTATGGCATGTTGCTGGATCTTAGGAGTGCCCCTACAGATAAACTCAAAGCAGCATGGGAGCAGGACTTAGGGCTTCCCTTATCAGAGGATACCTGGGAGTCCATACTCAAACTGGTTAATACAACCTCCCTGTGCGCACGTCACTGCTTAATTCAGTTTAAAGTGGTACACAGGGCTCATATTTCCAAGGCAAAGTTATCCTCCATGTACCCAGATATTAGTCCATACTGTGTAAGATGTAAAGTAGCAGAAGCCTCTCTCATCCACATGTACTGGTCCTGCCCATGTCTAAACAAATACTGGATGGAAGTCTTTCATACTCTCTCTCTGGTGCTTAAAATCTGATTAGAACCAAACCCACTGACTGCCCTGTTTGGGGTCATGGAGGGAGGAAGGAAGTTAACCACTGCACAGGGGCACACTTTGTCTTTTGCCTCCCTTTTGGCTCGTCGGGCAATTCTGTTCAGGTGGAAGGATCCCTTCCCTCCTACTCGTGCACAATGGCTGGAAGACATCATGTCCTGCTTAAAACTGGAGAAAATTAGATACTCGCTTCAGCAATCAAATAAGTTCCAGAAAGTGTGGGGACCTTTTCTAGAAGCATTCCAGACCCTGTGAACTATACTTCATATTTCTTTTGTATTCCTAGTGCAGGCTTTTGATGTTAGAATGACCTCATATTGTGATTAGTAATCTGGCAGTGACATGGGAGGGATTAGTTTGGTCTGTAGTTTGTTTTTGTTACTATTTTATATTTTTTCATACTGTTTAATTGTTTTTTATATTTTGTACACTGGTGTATGCTATGATTAACATGCCTCAAAATATTTGTAATTGACATTCAGCATTTCACCTGTTTTACTTTGTGAAAATTTTAATAAAAAGATCTTGAATTAAAAAAAAAATTAATTCCGGTCTTTCTGCGCTGCTCGTTCCCTTATATTCCGCGCTGGGCTTGTTTTCGAAAACAAATTTTCAAGATGGCAGCACACAGTAAATGGTGGTCAAGAGCAGAGACGATTTATTTAATAAATAGCTTGGAGGACCTGGAAATAATTAAAAGAACAGATGGCAGGAAACATAAAAATTGTGAGCTTTTCAAATGAGATATTTTGAAAACGATCTGATGTAAATGATGGTATTTTTCAAAACGTAGAGGGGGAAATTTGTAATTACCCAGCTACGTGTAAACGTGGCCTGACTATAGATAGAACAATAAACACTCCAAGAGGAGGTAAAAATAACTCTAATAAAAAACAAACAAAAAACACTCCGTATGGAGGAAAAACCTGCCTATATAAAATAATTTGGTTACAAACACAAATCACTCTTAAAGAGGAAAAAACCAAGAACTAGGAATCTAAGCTAGGATAAAAGTAAAAAAAAAAAATCACTCTTCAATGAGGAACAAACAAAGGGCTATGAATCTGAGCTAAGGTAAGAATTAACAACCAAACAAGAAAAAAAAATCAACATCACGAGGAATAAACGGCTTACTATGGCGATTACTATAGCTGTGGACATGGACCAAGGCTCTGGTCCAGGACAAGGCCGAAGACACTCTGGCACAAGACAAGGGGAACACAGACTATTTAAACACATGGAGGGAAATAGGGGACAGGTGGAAACACTTAGGGCAATCAGACGAAGACACATGAGGAAGGGCAAGGGGCCTGAAATGAGAGGAGAATTACTTTTCAAAATAAAACAGGAAATGTCAGGACAAAACAAACCCAAGACAAGACAACTTCACCACGGTGTGACAAGAAGGTCCAGCTATTTATCCCAGCCGCATTCACCCAAGTTAATGAACGTATGAATCATAGACATCAAAGTTGCTCCACAAGCTTGTCAGAAAGAGCCCGGTCAGAAGACAGGTTTATTTATTTTTATATTTACTCAATGTCCCATGTCTCCCCCCCTCCAGATATGTTGGGAATGTCTTCATCCTTCAACGATTCACTTCTTCATCCACACCTTTCCCCAGATGACCATTTTGACATTCACTGCTTCATCACCAGACCAAGTTTCTTCATTGTTTTTTCATTCTTCATCACCCACATCACCCTCCTCTTTCCGATTTGCATCTTCATCCTCTACCATGGTCTCCAAGAGTGGCGGCAGAAGCGCTCCACCTCTTCAGCACCAAGAATGAGTCATTCTGACTACCTCACCTACCACATGGTTACCATAGACACGATTGGTGTCTTGGGAAGCGTTTTCCAGTGCTACAGTATCTATAATAATCAGGTTAACGTTTTTATAGTAGGATATTATCTGAGTTCTTTTGTTTTCTTAGGAGAGGCATGTATTCACCTTCTGACGTGTGTGGAGCGCTACCTGGCTGTCGTCCATCCCATTACTTATATGAACCTGAGAAATGAAAGAGGGGTCAGAATCAGGAATGTCTGCGTTGGCTGCGCCTGGCTGCTTTGCATTGTAACTACAGGTTTGATGGTCATGGAAACCGTGTACATTGTTCTGAACGTCAGCATTTTGACATCATCCTTGCTGATCATCTCCTTCTGCAGTGTTTCTGTTCTCTGTGTTTTGATTCGTCCAGGCCCAGGAAAAAAGGGCGGGGGCAAGGGGCAGTGGGTTGATCAATCAAAGCGGAGGGCATTTTACACCATTCTAGCCATATTGGGAGTGCTGGTTGTGAAGTCTTCTTGGGGTCTAATTTGGGCTATAACGATTGTGTCAGGAGAAAGTTTGAATTGTCCCTTCATGGTATCTGATTTGTGGTTTAACCTACCCAGTACTCTTGTGCAACCAGTCCTATTTCTTCACAGAGCAGGAAAATTCACATGCTGCAAGAAAAACACAAATAAGAATGACGGCTAGTTGTTCAAAATGTTTAGAAGGAACAAAAGGGAAAATCGACTTGACTGAAAAAAATCAAACCTTCCACGAAATCACTCCAGCTTTTCTCTACATTCATATCTACATATCTAAATGCAGTTTCACAAAGGACCAGGCACCTCACGTACAAAGAGTGCGGTGCACAAAAAACGTGTGTACGCCACTTTATACGCTCACGTAATTTGCGTACGTACATTTCTGCACATTTCCAAACATACGTACATGTACATTAGCCTTAATCCATGTTAATCACGTGACAGTAAAACGGAGCATGGAGACATTTTTCTGGTGTTGATTCTTGAAATACAAACAAGAAAAAAAACAATGTACTGATGCACTAACGCTGAATATAAACATTCGCAAACCTGGACAAACATAATAAACCCACACCTCTTTACGGAATACAACACAAAACAAGGAACAACAATACCCATAATGCAATGCGGTCAACACAAATACAGCAGGCTATTCTGTTGTCTTTTACAGCTTAAATCGGAGGAAATGCCGCCAAATAAATTATTTCTTACAGGAGCGTATCAAGCTCACGGTGGTCAGTCCTCCGCTCTGATCTGCTTTCAGTACTTTTCCACTCCCCTCTCTCGTGCTCACCCCATCTGCCAGCCACGCCCACCTCGTCACTCACTCCACTCACCTGCTCTCCCAGCTGCAGCTCCTCAGCAATCAAGAAGGTATATAGCACCACTCTCCTCTTTGCACACTGCCAGATTGTTCCTTTGCCATGCAAGACTCTCCAGCGGTCTCTGCCCTGACCTCCCGTTGCCGACCCTGCCTGTTGCTGGACTCTGCCGTGTCTCCTGTTCTCCGGTGCCTGACCTTGTCTTCCGAACCTGACACTGATTCTTGCCTGATCCTACCATCCAGACTACTACCACTTTGTGCTCTGTGTGCTGCTTTTGGGTTCTCTGCCAGCCGTAACACACGGTCAATGACTTTTTTTCACTTGCTTTTGCAAGTACCTTGTTTGGATTTGTCATGGATATTATTTATCCTCATTATCATATTCAAATTGATCTACTTGAGAGAGACCGGAAGGAGTGTCGGACTCGCACTTCCACGTTCAAATGAAAAGTTGTGGATTTGAGCGTACGCACAGTTTTGAACAGAATTTATTTTTGCATTGGCAAGATTTGTGCACAAGGATTCACAACGAAATCCATGCACTCTTTGTACATGAGGCCCCTGGTCTTTATCACACTTAAGGAACTACATCCAGTTTGCTAGTTGGAGTATATCCAGGAACTGAAGAAAGTTGCAGTTAATCCACTGACCACTGGGCGCTGAACGCATGCTAATCTCCACTGATCCCCACTGATAAATTGTTCAACTTGCAGCAAAAATAAATATATTCACAGCCCACTAGCCAGCGCTAACTGGAGGATCAAGAGTACTAGACTGGTTTAAAAAAAAAAAAAAGACTATTTATGTTGTGTCTTCATGATTTTCATATGCCATTTCCACTCTGTCTGCGTGTGATTCTTTGTGTCTTATGCTTTTATACTTTCAGAGTTTTATTCTATTTATTTATTATATATTTTACAAAGTAGCAAGGTTTATAAAACATGCAACCATACAATGGTTTTTCTATTATTTTCCTTCATCCCTATATATTTGACATATGTGACGCTTTGAATACTCAGGTTGTTGTACAGTAAATGACTATACAAATAAATGTTGATTGATTCCTTTATGTGTTCTAAAAGAAACATTTAAGAGAGTTATGCAAATCAAAATAAAACTACACAGAGCCCAAGTACACAACAACAATATGGCATTTTGATAAAATAATTTAAAGTGACCCACTAATCATATTTTCTGATTAGATTACATACATATTGACTTACAGTAGAAGTGTCGTTTAAGCATTGGAGTCAGTGGTTAGATTTTGTAATATTCATGTTGTTTCTCTTCATGTTTTTACTATAAATTATTAGACTGTTACATATTGTGATATTTTCAAATGAAGACTGCTGTATATCGAGTAATACTATATTATTTATTTTTTCATCTTAGTGGTCACTGTTTAAGTTGTTTTCAGTTTTATTTGCTGTGTATATATATATATATATATACATATATATATATATATATATATATATATGGATGTTTCATCTATCACATAGATAAATTGTTTCTGCACTAATAAATAATCATTATTTATAAATTTCTTAACATATCATAGTGAAAGATCCTTGTGTTCGCTTGTCTGGTGCACCATAAGAAAACCAGTGAAATAGAATCAAAGTTAATACAAGCTTTTATTATATCATGCTCAATGTTTTCCCGCCGGAGGTACACTTATCTCAAACCACAGTAGGTAGGAGAGAAATGCGTGCAGTGGTCATCAATCCAGTCGTATTTATACTAAATGTCATGAACCCTGTCACTCCACTCCACCTGTCCCTAATCTGCTCTGATTTACCTGCCAGCTGCACTGCATTCTCCACTTAACCTCTCCCAGTATTTAAAGCCCTGTCTTTCAGCCCTCCCTTGTCAGATCGTCTGCAAACCTGCACTGGAACCCTGCCTGTCTGCTTGTCTCTCTGACTCCCATCTGTGACCCGGACTTGGATTCCACCCCACTCTGATCTCCTGCCCCGGTAATGTTGACCTGCCTTCTGCCCCCGACTACGTTTTCTGCTTTGCCCTCGACTGCACTACTGCTCTGTTTTCACCTGTTCTGTTGTGTGTGTGTTTCCCCCAGGACTGCCCGGATCCTCCAGCTCCCGTGATCGCTGCCGGGGGAACACACACACACGGACCCCCTGGACCCCCCTGAACCCCCTGGACCCCCTGAACCCCCTGGACCCCCCTGAACCCCCTGGACCTCCTGAACCCCCTAGACCCCCTGGACCCCCTGAACCTCCTGGACCCCCTGGACCCCCTGAACCCCCTGGACCCCCTGAAGCCCTCATTCACTCCCAAGTTCCCTTTCCCCTGAAGGATTAATAAACCTTCTTGTGTGACGCAATTGTGGTCCTCTGGTCGTCTGTCTGAACCGTGACAGTACGATCTGACCAAACATGGACCCAGCGCACACTCCCCTCAACATGGAGGCCGTCGACCCCGTGCAACCCAACGCCATGCAACGTCTAGAACATGCCGAGAGAGGGGTAAGCCGCATGAGTGGCGATATTGCCTCCCTGCTTCGGGTCGGCCACCAACAGCACCAGCGGCTCGAGCAGCAGCAACAACAACTCGCCATGGTCATCCAACTCCTCAACAACCTTACCCCCCCATCTGCTCTAGCCGGCCCAGCTCCAGCCACTCTGCCCACCAGCCCGGCTCCCGAGTCATCTGCCCCGGTTGCTGCAGCCGCTGCTCATGCTCCAGAACCCAGGATTGGAAACCCAGAGCGTTTCAACGGTGATCCAACCCAGGCCCGGCCATTTCTGACTAGCTGCCGACTTCAGTTCTCCCTGCAGCCAAAGACCTTCGCCACTGAGGGGGCTAGAGTTGGGTATGCCATCACTCACTTGACGGACCGAGCTCGACTCTGGGGAACAGCCGAGTTCGAACGTCAGACCCCCGCATGTGCAACCTTCGACCTGTTTGCTGAGGAGATGCTGAAGGTGTTTGACCTGGATTCACCAACCGCAGAGGCATCCCGTGAACTGTTCAGTATTCGGCAGGGCAGTTCGACTTCCGAACCCTGGCAAGACGAAGCTCTTGGAACACAGCATCATTGAGGGACGCATTCTTCCATAGCCTGGCCGACTATATGAAGGACGAGTTGGTCTCTCATGAGTTGCCATCCACCCTGGATGAAGCCATCGCACTGGCTGTCCGGATTGACAGAAGGATACAGACCCGCCGTCGTGAGAGGGGCCGCCAAGATCCACCAACCACCGGCATTCGGAGAAATTCGACTGGGCCCCCGTCAATCCTTGCTACAAAACCAAGCCAGCTTGACCAGCCTGAGCCCATGGACATTGGGCGAGCCACTCTCCCTCCAGCAGAACGCCAGCGCCGCTTCACCTCAAACCTCTGCCTCTATTGTGGGGGTGAAGGACATCGGGTTGCAACCTGCCCAGTAAAAGCCAAAGCTCACCGGACATAGGGGGAGTCCGGCTGAGCTCAACGACCATCCAGTCCTCCGACCGCAAACCCCTGCTGCAGGTTCACCTCCGTCTCTCTGGCTCAACTCACACCCTGGCTGCTCTGGTGGATTCTGGCGGCGAAGCCAACATAATGGACATCATGCTGGCACGCCAACTGGGACTGGAGAACCACCGTTTGACACCCCCTATTCCTGCCCGGGCGCTGGACGGACACCTACTCGGGTCAGTCACTCATGTCACAGCCCCTGTCTCGATGAACCTGTCCGGAAACCATCAAGAAACCATCCAGTTTCACCTGCTCCACTCTCCTGGCCAGCCCCTCATCCTGGGTCACCCATGGCTTCGCCGGCACAACCCTCAGCTCGACTGGGTGACCGGGGTGATCAGGGAGTGGGGAGAAGACTGCCATCGAACCTGCCTGCTGGCTGCCACATTACCCCCCCGGCCAGTTCCCACCAACTCCGCTCCAGACCTTTCCAATGTCCCGAAATGCTACCACAGTCTCAAAGAAGTGTTTAACAAAGCACGAGCCACATCACTGCCCCCTCACCGGCCGTACGACTGTGCCATCGACCTCCTCCCTGGAACAGCTCCTCCCAGGGGCCGCCTCTTTTCGTTGTCTGCTCCTGAAAGACAGTCCATGGAAGACTACATCAATGACTCTCTGTCTGCAGGATTAATCCGCCCATCTTCCTCCCCTGCTGGTGCTGGCTTCTTCTTTGTGGGGAAGAAAGACGGATCCCTTTGCCCCTGCATCGATTACAGGGGTATCAACGACATCACAGTGAAGAACCGTTACCCTCTGCCTCTGCTCACCTCTGCCTTTGAGTTGCTCCAGGGAGCCGCTGTCTTTACTAAGTTGGATCTCAGAAACGCTTACCACCTAGTGCGGATCCGGGAGGGGGATGAATGGAAGACCGCATTCAATACACCAACAGGCCACTACGAGTATCTGGTTATGCCTTTTGGCCTCACCAATGCTCCTGCTGTGTTCCAGGCTCTTGTGAACGACGTGCTACGGGACATGTTAAACATCTTTGTCTTCGTTTACCTGGACGACATCTTAATCTTCTCCAGAGACCTGTCTGACCACACCCGCCACGTCCAGCAAGTCCTTCGTCGTCTCCTGGAGAATTCCCTCTACGTCAAGGCGGAGAAATGTGAGTTTCACATCAGGACCATAGCCTTCCTGGGGTACATCGTGGCAGAAGGAAGTATCCAAATGGATCCAGCCAAGGTGTCAGCAGTCAGTTCATGGCCAGTTCCGGAGAACAGAAAGAAGCTGCAACAGTTCCTGGGGTTTGCTAACTTCTATAGAAAGTTTATCCGGAACTACAGTACCGTTGCCGCTCCTCTCACTGCTTTAACCAGCACCAAGCAACCCTTCACCTGGACCCCAGCAGCTGACAAAGCCTTCAGTACCCTCAGGTCAAGATTCACCTCTGCTCCCATCCTCCAGATGCCTGATGCGGACCGGCAATTCATTGTGGAGGTGGATGCCTCTGATGTGGGAGTCGGTGCTGTGATTTCCCAATGGGCTGCGGAGGATAAGAAGCTCCATCCCTGTGCATTTTTCTCACATCGGTTGTCCCCCTCTGAGTGCAATTACGACATAGGGAACCGAGAGCTGCTAGCTGTAAAGCTTGCCCTGGAGGAGTGGCGTCACTGGCTGGAGGGGTCCACCGTTCCATTCCTCGTTTGGACTGATCACAAGAACTTGGAGTACATCCGCACGGCCAAGCGGTTGAACCCCAGGCAGTCCCGCTGGGCCCTGTTCTTCACAAGTTTCAACTTCACTCTGTCATACCGGCCTGGATCACGCAACACCAAGCCAGACGCCCTCTCCCGCCAATTCCAGAAAGGTGACACCCCCTCCAGGGATCCGGTGTCAATTCTGCCCAGTCCCTGCGTCGTAGCACCTCTGACCTGGGATGTTGAAGAACAGGTGCTGGAAGCTCTCCGTAACCAGCCAGGTCCCAGCACTTGTCCAGCGGGCCGCCTCTTTGTCCCCGAAGACCTGAGGTCCCAGGTCATTCAGTGGGGACACGACTCCCGCCTAGCTTGTCACCCTGGCTCCACCCGCACTTACAACCTGCTCGTCCAGAGGTTCTGGTGGCCCTCTCTAAGACAGGATGTACGGGAATTCGTCCAAGCCTGTCCCATCTGCAACCAACACAAGTCGTCCTGCCAGCCCCCAGCCGGATTGCTGCAGCCTCTGCCTGTGCCCACACGTCCCTGGTCTCACATCTCCCTTGACTTTGTCACGGGGCTGCCCCCTTCCGGTGGCATGACTGTCATTCTCACCATAGTGGACAGATTCAGCAAGATGGCACACTTTGTTCCCCTCCCCAAGCTCCCGACCGCCAAGGAGACCGCCCAGGTGGTCCTGGAACACGTCTTCCGTATCCACGGACTACCCAAGGATGTAGTTTCTGACCGTGGCCCACAATTCTCCTCTGCCTTTTGGAAGGAGTTCTGCCACCTGCTGGGAGCCACAGTCAGTCTGACCTCCGGCTTCCATCCCCAATCCAATGGGCAGTCAGAGCGGACGAATCAGGAGCTTGAGAAGGCACTGCGGTGCATGACATCCTGCAACCCCCACTCCTGGTCACAACAATTGACATGGGTGGAGTACACACACAATGCACTGACCTGCTCTGCCATCGGTATGTCCCCCTTCCAATGTGTCTATGGATACCAGCCTCCTCTATTTGCCAGCCAGGAGGAGGAGGTTACTTGCCCATCTGCTCTTGCTTTTGCCCGTCGCTGTCGCTGCACCTGGTCACAAGCCCGGGCCACACTCCTCATATCCGTTGCCAGCTACACTACCGGGGCCAACCGTCGGAGAACTCCTGCTCCCACCTACCATGTGGGCCAAAGGGTGTGGTTGTCATCCAAGGACCTGCCACTCAGGGTGGAGTCGCGAAAGCTGGCGCCTCGGTTCATCGGCCCGTTTCCCATCGAAAGGGTGATCAGTCCGACTGCTGTCCGGCTCCAGCTGCCTAATTCCATGAGGGTGCACCCCACCTTCCATCTGTCAAAGATTAAGCCCGTTCGTCAGAGTCCTCTGGTTCCTGCTGCGCCTCCCCCTCCTCCTCCACGGCTCGTCGATGGTGGCCTGGTATACACCGTCCGCCGCCTGCTTCGGTCCAGACGGAGGGGTAGGGGTCTCCAGTACCTAGTCGACTGGGAGGGCTACGGCCCTGAGGAGAGGATCTGGGTGTCGGCTGGTCGGATTGTGGATCGAACCCTCATCACCGCCTTCCACCAACAGCATCCGGACCAACCTGCAATCCGGAGGGGGCGCCCCAGTGGGGTCCCTAATCATCCTAGCCGCCCGGCTTCCCGTCCTGTGCCTGACCCTGTCCTGCACCCAGTGCTCCGTAGGGGCCGCTCCAGGGGGGTTTCTGGCCGTCCTGCCCGCTCTGCCCCCTGTCCTGTGCCTGACCCTGACCCGGCCTCGGAACCTGTCCCGTCTCCCGACCTCAACCCTCCAGCTCCCTCCGAGGATGAGGACCTTCTCTCAGACCGCTCTGAGGAGTCCTAGCCCTCCGCCAGCTCCCCTCCTCCCGCCCGGTGTGGTGTTACTCTTGGGACTTCTGGGGCCGTCCCTTGAGGGGGGGGTTCTGTCATGAACCCTGTCACTCCACTCCACCTGTCCCTAATCTGCTCTGATTTACCTGCCAGCTGCACTGCATTCTCCACTTAACCTCTCCCAGTATTTAAAGCCCTGTCTTTCAGCCCTCCCTTGTCAGATCGTCTGCAAACCTGCACTGGAACCCTGCCTGTCTGCTTGTCTCTCTGACTCCCATCTGTGACCCGGACTTGGATTCCACCCCACTCTGATCTCCTGCCCCGGTAATTTTGACCTGCCTTCTGCCCCCGACTACGTTTTCTGCTTTGCCCTCGACTGCACTACTGCTCCGTTTTCACCTGTTCTGTTGTGTGTGTGTTTCCCCCAGGACTGCCCGGATCCTCCAGCTCCCGTGATCGCTGCCGGGGGAACACACACACACGAACCCCCTGGACCCCCCTGGACCCCCTGGACCCCCCTGAACCCCCTGAAGCCCTCATTCACTCCCAACTTCCCTTTCCCCTGAAGGATTAATAAACCTTCTTGTGTGACGCAATTGTGGTCCTCTGGTCGTCTGTCTGAACCGTGACACTAAAAGGGAGATGTTCTTTGTACCTGAACCCCATTGGTGGAGCCAGCTGCGGGAAAGACACCCGAACATGTCACTTCCAGCTCTAAATCTCCTTTGATTGTCTCCCACCTGGGGTGTCAACCCAGATCACAGATACGACCCCCCAATGCTAAGCATCTGTTTCTCCCCATTGTCTTCACTTAACAAATGGTATGTATTTGAACTATCTAAAACCTGCATCTAAAGAAAACAGTCGAGCCATAAACAGAGGCTGGCTCCGTGACTAGATAAAAACATCTGAACTATAGCTGAACTCCTGAATGGGAGATAACTTTGCATATCGAGAAAACCACCAGTGTAAGAAAAACCCTTCAAATTCAAACAATTTCATGAAATCCTAACAATAGTTTATCATATTGCAGTTATCCTTATTCAGAATTCGATGGTGGGGACTATGGCACGACTGGCTCTCCAGTTATGTATTCAATATTTTTTCTTTTCTATTGCTCATTAATCCAATTTTGGATTATTTAATACCCTTTCCCTCTCTGGCAAGGGTCCTCTCTTCCACGATCTTCCGATTGACCGTAAGTTGGATTTTTTTTTTTAAACCTGGCGACGACCGGAAGGTCTTTACTTCAGTTTCTATTTCATTTGACTTAGTAGTTTGTGGGATGTTTTCCAATTATATTTGCCACCATTTATCGTCCACCAAAACTTAATAAGGACTTTACTAAAGAATGCTCCACATTTTTAGCATATCTCTTGATCCTGTTGGTTGTTTTTAATATTCATATGGACAATGTCAATAACCTACTTACCAAGGACTCCTGTTCTGCTCTGGATTGTTTTGAACTCCAGAAACATAAACTTTCCCACTCACTGTAAAAGACGTGTGCTGGACTTGATCTGTTGTTCTGGCGTCACACCCCATCATATACCACAAACTCACCTGTTTGACTTCTTGTCTAACAATATACCCACTTTCTAAGTACCGTCATGTTTCCTAACATTAAGGACCTTAATTATTAATTGATTTATCAATGTTTGCTACTGGTATTGACCGTTTCTCCTGTGATAATCCTCTGTCCTCTTCGGATGTAACTAGTTTCTCATTACAACGATTGACTCCACAGGCTTCTCAACACCCTGACTCCACTCAAATCCCAATCTGTTACCTTTACTCAGTCTGCACATTTACTTTTTACATTTACTTCGGACTGCCATCACATGAAACCTAATGGTCATCGACTGGAAAGATTATATGAAAAGGACGTAGTGCAAATAATACATGAGCTAATTTAGCTCAGAGCAGCTCAGTTTGTCCTGCAAATGTTGAGTGTCACAGTTAAGATAAGATAAGATAAGAAATCCTTTAATAGTCCCCCAGAGGGGAAATTTCCATTTAAGACACCTGCAATCAACTTGTTTACTCAGCTCGCAGGCTGAAAATAAAATAGCTATCTTAGACAGAAATCAAAGCTCTGTCCAGTTAAACTTAACTTTCGAGCTAAGAACGCTAAGTTATAGAATTCATTGGTAAGAAAATTATAAAAATGTGCTACTAAGGTGCATGGATGGAAATAATTGTGCATTGTGTGCCAGTGGTGTTTATGTTATTTTGAAATAATACAAATGTGCACTATTTCCCAAAAAAGATTTTTGTTCATGTCAAATTATTTACTATGTTAGGTTTATTAATTAGTAGGAGGGGCCCTTTACATTTTTAAACGGGGCCCCAAGAGACTCTAGAGCTGGCTCTAAGTATAATGGACAGCTTTTTGATTAGGAGCTGTTCATGTTTTTTTTCACAGAGAAAAATGTATTGATAGCAATGTTGAAAATGTTTACACAGTAAAAGAAAAAAAACAAGCTATTACACTGAAGATAATTACATTTACAGCAAATAATACTGTTACACAATAAATAAAAACAGTTGCACTTAAATTAATTGCACTGTATATGTGGTTTGTTGTTTTGTTATTTACAAGAGGTTGTAGTTTATTTTATTGCAACCTGTAATTTATTGCATTTTTACTTTCATTTGTTAAATTGTTCAAAAAAAAGTTGGTCAGGTGTGAAATAAACTGCAATGGAATTTGAAAACAAAATATGTACCGTATGTTTGTTTTAAAGTTTAACCCAAAGGAGGGCCAGCAGAAAGATCAATGTATTTGGTTCACCCGGGATTCCTGTTTGGGACACATACTACTGAAACCATGTAGAACCCCTGCAGGTTTGACCGTTGTAAACGACTCCAGGTAGGAAATATAACCAGGAATCAACACAATGAACAATGCAAAGACAAAACTGTTTCAAAGATATATAATAACAGTAAGACATGAAACTTGGAAATCCAAATTATAGTATAAACTAAAATAATGAAACAAAGAAAACAACAAAAATAAAACAAATTTTTTTTAATTGTAGGAGCTTATGATCTCTTATCTTACATGATATATCTCTATATGGGCATGTTTGTGCTATGTCTCCTAATGTTATTTTAACTGGTGATTTTAACATTCAATTTGATAAGCCCACTGAAACATTTGCAAAAGATTTTATTTCTACCCTGAACAGTTTTGACCTGGTTCAATTTGTTAATTTCCCAACTCACATCAAAGGGCATTTTCTTGACTTAGTTTGCTGCTCAGGAGTCACACCTTGTAACCTCAGTACTGTTGATTTTCCCATTTCTGACCATAAGCTTGTTACCTTGGATATACATCTTCAACTTTCAAAATCCATCCAGAACCGTTCCATAACTTTCAGAAACCTTAAGAATATCAATACCACTGAGCTTAACAGTCTAATTAGCACCTCCATTCATTCCAGCTCCCCTCACTTCCACACTGCTTCTCAACTGGTTGATCACTATAATACTAACCTCCAATATGCTTTAGACACACTTGCCCCCCTGAAAACTCGCACAGTTACATTCACTCGGTCCTCCCCCTGGTACACCCCGGAGCTTCGCCAGCTTAAAGCGCGGGGTCGTCAGCTGGAGCGATTAGTGAGAAAAAACCGGCCTAGTGGTACATCAGCGAATGTATCTTGACCATCTCACTTCCTACAAATCTGCCATCAACACAGCCAGGTCCACCTACTACTCCCATATCATTAACTCTGCTGACAGCAACACCCGGACTTTATTCTCAACTGTCAACAAACTCCTGAAACCAGCTGAAACTCCCTCTCATCTCATCTCCACCTCACAGTGTCAAGAGTTTCTGGACTTTTTTATTTAAAAAATTGTCAATATCCAACAACAACTGACTCTTCCTGGACCAACGCAACCCACCTTCTCCCAGTGGAACACCCTGGACCCTCCACCCTCCAACACCCTGTCCACATTTCAACTCCCATCTGTTGAAAGTATTAATAGACTCATCAAAGTGTTGTGCAACTCAGGTAGCTTGGCTGTCCAGTTATCGAAGGGTTATTAATAATTGTATTCAATAATTATTAATAATTAATAAAGTCGACTATTTATCAAATTGAATGATCAAAAATGATAAAAAGATCCTCGGGGCACCACCCTGTTCCTTAAGCAGGGAAATGATAACTTTTAACAGCAGAAAATCAGTCTAGTTGGGGGTCCTGCTGTCCTGGCCTGGATAGTTGGGGGTCCTGCTTCAGGGCTTGGATAGTTGGGGGTCCTGCTTCAGGGCCTGGATAGTTTGGGGTCCTGCTCCAGGGCCTGGATAGTTGGGGGTCCTGCTGTCCAGGCCTGGATAGTTGGGGGTCCTGCTGTCCAGGCCTGGATAGTTGGGGGTCCTGCTGTCCAGGCCTGGATAGTCAGGGGTCCTGCTGTCCTGGCCTGGATAGTTGGGGGTCCTGCTGTCCTGCTTGGATAGTTGGGGGTCCTGCTGTCCAGGCCTGGATAGTTGGGGGTCCTGCTGTCCAGGCCTGGATAGTTGGGGGTCCTACTGTCCTGGCCTGGATAGTTGGGGGTCCTGCTGTCCTGGCCTGGATAGTTGGGGGTCCTGCTGTCCTGCTTGGAAAAGAATCCAGGGCCTGGGTAGTTGGGGGTCCTGCTGTCCTGGCCTGGATAGTTGGGGGTCCTGCTCCAGGGCCTGGATAGTTGGGGGTCCTGCTCCAGGGCCTGGATAGTTGGGGGCCCTGCTTTCCAGGCCTGGATAGTTGGGGGCCCTGCTGTCTGGTTAAATAGCATTAATATCGTCTCCCGTTCGTCCAGACCACTTCACTTTTGGAGGCTCATCCCTTTTCAAGGTTCTTTTAGTTTCATTCTGACACCATGTTACGTACGATCAGAATGTAATTCTGTTAAGATATGTATTTCAAAAGGAGAATGAACAGTGGGATGTAACAGAACGTTTCTTGCTGTTTGAAGAATTCAGTGGCAAGACTGGCCATGAAATAGCAGAAATGATATTGAAGACACTGGAGGAGCATAACATTGACATAGCTGATTGCAGAGGTCAGGGCTTTGACAATGGCTCTAATATGTCAGGGAAAGTGAAAGGAGTCCAGGCTGAAATAAGAAGAATAAATCTACTGGCTACATATTCACCATGTGCTTCACATACTCTAAATATTGTTGGAGTACATGCTGCAGAGTCATGTACAGATATTTCAACATTTTTCGGCTGTTTGAATCGTTTGTACAATATCTTCAGTGCCAGCCCTGAGAGATGGGCCGTCCTCAGAGAGAAGACAGGCTGCTCCCTTCACCCCATGTCAGATACCCGTTGGAGTGCCCGGATCGCAGCTGTTAAACCTGTTACAAATCACCTGCCATCAGTCATAGAGGCCCTTGACAGTATCCTTGTTAGATGCAGCCTGACTACTGAGGTAAAATCAGAAGTCACTGGTCTCAGCAGCTATTTCACATCTTTTAAAGCCGTTGTTCTCCTGACTGTCTGGGAAAAAAATACTGCAGTCCATTGAAAACACAAAGATGATTCTGCAGTCTGAAAAAATTACACTGGATGTAGAGGCAGCCAATGTAAAGGCATTGAAAGAAGACGTTGAAGAGTTGCTGCCACATTTTCAGGCTGCCACTCTCCCTTGAACTGCTGAATTCCATTTATAAACTTCAACTTCAGAGCATTTTTTGGTGAAGTATGCGTTGTCATCCGATCTTCTGTATATTACCTGTGACTGTTGCAGGTGGAGAAAAGGCCAGGCGTTGGGTGTTCTGATGGTCATATTTGATGTTCTGTTGTTGTTGTACATATTTGCGCCTGGGCTCCACCTTGTGGACTATCTTGTCTATTGTTCTATTCTATTGTTAAATACAATAAAATGCCCACTATGGAGGATTTTTTGTGCCAAAATTAAATAAATAAATACATCATTAATTAATTAAAATGGGAATGAAATATATCATTAATTAATTAAATGTGTCATTAATTAATTAAAATTAGAATGAAATATGTCATTAATTAATTAAAATACAATTCATTTTAAGTAAAAATATATATTTATTATTTCAGCATTTAATTAATTAATGACACATTTAATTAATGATTTTGTGTTGCTGAATCATGAAATGTAAATGTAAAACTGTCAGTTTCACTCGTCAAACTCAGTGGGCGGATTCCAAACACCTCATTGGTTCCCCTGCACATCAAGTCAAGGCAAATCGAATCCACATAATGGATTGTTGCAGGGCTTGTGAACACATTCCGATACACTAGGTGGCGCTATTCACCTCTGCGTTGGTTTGGATACTCTACTCCAAACTTTTTACTCTACTCCAAACTTTTTACTCTACTCCAAACTTTTTACTTTATTCCACTGAAGACTCGGTCCTCTAACAACAAATGTTCAAACAGCAAGGTGTACCAAAATGTCAAAATCCTGCCCAGAGCTGCTGAGAGAAGCAGTGAGTTTAATTGAAGAAGCTCTGAGCAGAACTCCTCCTCCTCCTCCGGCTCCAGCGGCTCCGTCACAGCAGATACCTGCTGCTGCATCACGCAGCGTTACACCTGTCCAAGGTAAGCTCATTCAGTTAATTTTAGTCAGGTGTGCTACTAATCAGTGACTCGGGACACAAGTGTGTGTTAAATTAGATAACAATTAGGAGTTGGACTGAAAATGTACTTGCGGTAGGCTCATTACTGTGTGCTTCGTGTGTACATGTTCAGTGTAGCTAAATGGAGGGAGCATAAAACACAGCGGTGCATAAAACTACTTCTCTAATTGGTAAAATAGTGTTAGCTGGCAGTAACACGTCAAGATATAAGTTGAGGCTGTTTTATCTGACTGGTGACCAGTGAGCTGTGACATGTTTCTGTGTTTCAGCTGAGGTAGCAAGGCTCTTTGCGCCGTATAACATTGGAGGCAGAAGGAATATGACCAGACGACGATCAGCACAAATCGAAGTTAACCGAACAAGCCGAACAAGCTACACACACACTGTCTGTTGTTTGGCTGACCACAAGGCGGATAAAGTTCCAAGCGTGGTACTTAAAGCAAACCTCATTGCTTCTGGACTTGGAGAGCAAAAAGTGACATTTTCAGGTCAGTATGAAAATAGGAATTTACGGGAAATGGGTTTGTATTTTCTGTAGGTCGTTGAAATTATCTGCAGTTCAGCTTGGTATTTTTTTTTAGTCATAGATATTCTCATATTTGACTCAAACTTGATTGATTTTCATACTGTGAATAAGAGTTGTCACAGGCTTTAGATGAGTCAATATGAATTATGTCTTCTTTTTTTTAACAGGGAATGACAACGATCCCTTGGTTATAACCAATAAATTGATGGAGGTGTTTCCTAAGCTCAAAGAAGGAGGAGGCTTTGAATTTCTTAAAATTGTAGGATCTACTCGTAGCCGAAATCTTATGTTGCTTCCATGTCCCAGCACTGGATACACTCTTGCCTATCTGAAAGATCCATCGACCATGATTGGACAGGCTACAATCTATATACTATATACCTTGTGGGAAGGTGGCTCAGTTGGTAGAGCGTTCGCCCATGAACCTGAAGGTCAGTGGTTCGAACCCTAGTTCCTCCTGTGTTCACCAAAGTGTCCTTGGGCAAGACACTGAATCCCCCGGTTGTCCCCGGTTGTCAGGCCAGCGCCGTTGTATATGGCAGCTCCGCCGACAACCGGTGTGTGAATGTGTGCGTGTGTGGGTGAATGTTTGCAGTGTAAAGTGCTTTGGGGCTGTAGGAGTACAGCTGGAAAGCGCTATATAAGTGTAAGCCATTTACCATTTACCATATACGTCCACTTCAACAGGATCTACCCATAGATTGTGTACATATTTACAGACTCAGTTTAATACATAGTCAAAACAAAGCTAATTGGTGACTTTAATCACTAGTTGAACTTTATTTTGTTGTTGTTAGGAAAGCTCACAAACTGCCTCTGGTCCAGTCATCCCCTGCATCACCTGTCAGGAGGATGTTCCCTTTTCGGAGATGAAGCTGCACAGATTGAGCTGCAATGGGTATGTAATTCCTAAAGAAATGCAAGGGTAGAATATTCCGTTTTATTTTGTAAAATGCCTCTCTTAAGAGTGTTGTGCGCACAAATAAAGTATGACCATAATTGCAATTTTGTTGACTTCAAGGACACCCATGCAGGAATCAGAGAGAGAACAAGAGGAAGGCCAAAGTTAAGAAAATGCTAGAGAGACAGTCCCAGTCAGTGACCGTGTTCCAGTGAGGCCTGGAACATCAGCTGAGAGTGAGGAACATCAGCTGAGAGTGAGGAACACCAGCTGAGAGTGAGGAACACCAGCTGAGAGTGAGGAACACCAGCTGAGAGTGAGGAAGACCAGCTGAGAGTGAGGCCTGGAACACCAGCTGAGAGTGAGGAAGACCAGCTGAGAGTGAGGAACACCAGCTGAGAGTGAGGCCTGGAACACCAGCTGAGAGTGAGGAAGACCAGCTGAGAGTGAGGCCTGGAACACCAGCTGAGAGTGAGGAACACCAGCTGAGAGTGAGGCCTGGAACACCAGCTGAGAGTGAGCAACACCAGCTGAGAGTGAGTCCTGGAACATCAGCTGAGAGTGAGGAACACCAGCTGAGAGTGAGGAACACCAGCTGAGAGTGAGGCCTGGAACACCAGCTGAGAGTGAGGCCTGGAACACCAGCTGAGAGTGAGGAACACCAGCTGAGAGTGAGGAACACCAGCTGAGAGTGAGGCCTGGAACACCAGCTGAGAGTGAGGAACACCAGCTGAGAGTGAGGCCTGGAACATCAGCTGAGAGTGAGGAACACCAGCTGAGAGTGAGGAACACCAGCTGAGAGTGAGGAACACCAGCTGAGAGTGAGGCCTGGAACACCAGCTGAGAGTGAGGAACATCAGCTGAGAGTGAGGCCTGGAACATCAGCTGAGAGTCTAGTTGTACCAGCAGTGATTGACGAGGACTTGGGTCACAAAGAGACAGACAATGTTTTGTGTCATCAATAAGGTTGCTGTAAGATTGTGTTTAACTTAAACTCACTCAATAGAAAAATGACACCTGCAAGATATAACTGAATAAGAGAATACAATAACACTCAACTTTGTTATATATTGTAACTGTTAAAATATTTCGTTTTTCTTCGGAATTCTGTTTTGCTGTTTAAATCATTTTTTCCTTCACCCTCTTAACATTTCCTTACGCAGCATTGCTACAAGCTGTGGTTGAACTTTGTATAAAAGCAATATCACACAAGAGGTTGTGATATATTACTGCATATTGCCCATATTATACTCACTTGGAACACGCACACCTCTTGCATTCAGATGACCACGCATGAGCTTGTAGCCCGTGTTTGGATGTCTTCTGTGAATTTCACTCACAATATGGTCCAACTCCTCATCATTCACAGATGAATACAAGTCTGTCTTTCTGCACAAAAAAAAAAAAAATTAACATTGCGTAATACACTAAATGTAATATCCTCTCTGAGTGAATGAGACTGGCAATTCATAAACTGAAAACTCATGAATTTAGGGTAAATACCTTAAACCGTGTTGTTGCATGCGCCTCCTGATGGTCCTCTCTGACACTCCTAGTATCATTGCAATTTGAGAGGCTGGTATTCCACAAAGAACGTGATGTGTCAGAACTTCTCTCGGAACGTCAAATGCCAAACGGCCTGGTCCATCTGCATGCTCCTGTTGCGCCCTGGTACCAGAGAAGCGGCGGAGAACATCTTCTAAATTTGCACCCACTCTATGGTCGACATCTTGGTGGGAAAACGCAGAAATAACTCCAACAACTTCGAGCAGTTCCTCTGCTTTACACGCTACATGCTCGGGGTCAGCAGGTCCTGCTTCCACATACTCTGCAAGGTCGAAGATATCGCTCACCAACTCTCTACAAAGTTCCCGAAAATCCTCCAAACTCACAGATGTCATGTTTAGAACAAACGGCTTCCTCTTCCACCTCCAGTTTCAGACCAAAGCAGTAGATTCCACTAGATTTGCGTTAGCCCCGCCCACTGAGTTTGACGAGGGAAACTGACAGTTTTACATTTACATTTCATGATTCAGCAACACAAAATCATTAATTAAATGCAGTTTTACATTTCATGATTCACACGTAACACGAAATCATTAATTAAATGTGTCATTAATTAATTAAATGCTGAAATAATAAATATATATTTTTACTTAAAATGAATTGTATTTTAATTAATTAATGACATATTTCATTCTAATTGTTATTAATTAATGACACATTTAATTAATTAATGATATATTTCATTCCCATTTTAATTAATTAATGATGTATTTATTTATTTAATTTTGGCACAAAAAATCCTCCATACTACGGTACCTATTTTTACTTGTTAAGTAGTTAATTGTAAAAAAAAAAAAAAAAAAAAGAAGAAAACAAATTGGGTGTATTACACTATAGACCACCGAAAAGAGATCGTAAGTGTAAAAGGGCCCACGCCAATATTCTTTAAAGGGGACATATTACGAAAAACACGTTTTTTCTTGTTTTAACATGTATAAAGTGGTCTCCCCTCACCTTGCCAGCAGAGGGGAGACAAAATCCCATGAATTTCTGCAAGGTCTGTGACCCCCCCCCCCGACAGAATCCCCCAGTGTCACGTGATTTTTTTTGAGCCGATTAGAATCTGCGCCTAGGGTGACGTCACCCGAGGCGCAGAGGTTCGGCCTCCGCTGCTGAAACCACGCCCACAACCAGCTCTCTACGCCGGGTAGAGCTCCGCCGTTGTTTAGAAGCGGTGGTTGTTTGAACAGCGAGGGAGAGTAGAATTGAGATTTTGCATCAACATTTACCCTCATAAAAGGATCAGTTCCCACAGCACGGACCCGGTAACTGCACACAAGTCAGCGGTAAGTTCCTTTTTTTTTAATGTTATTTATATTTGTATGATCTTTGCATGGGCTAAGTATTTAGCTTAGCTCCGGAGCCCCGGTGCCGCATACGGAGCTGCGGGGGCTGCTCACGGACCGGCTCACGGTGAAAATTCAGTGTTGTGATTTATTTACAGTTAACATGATTCATCTGTCTTGTAACATAAGAGATGAGAAATCTTCCTGTGTGAAGACGAGGTGACTAAAGGCTGATTTATGGTTCTGCGTTTCACCAACGCAGAGCCTACGGCGTAGGGTACGTGTCGATTTAACGCAGAACCGTAAATCAGGCTTTAAGATCCGTTTACAGCGTGTAACTGAATGAGAGCGTCCGACTATCAGGTCGAGCTGCGTGACATCGGACGCTCTCTGTCCACACTGAAACTGTTAAACTCGCGGTCAGTTAGGACAGTCCAATACAAAAAAAATAAAGCCATGGAATTGATTTTGTTGCAGAAGCTTCTCGCACGGGACACGTTTTGTTTACGACACAGCCGGCTGCTCTGGCCGGAGCGAGGCTTAAGGCTGATTTATGGTTCCGCGTTACACTGACGCAGAGCCTACGGCGTAGGGTACGCGGCGACGCGCGCCGTACGCCGCGTACCCTACGCCGAGGGCTCTGCGTCGATTTAACGCGGAACCATAATTCATGCTTTATTCTCCTCCCCTGCTACACGTCATTCAAGCAGCCAATCAGCGCAGAGCCTCATTATCATAGCCCCCCCCGCCCTGAAAATGAAGCACAGAAAAAGGCTTTAGAAGCGGAAAAAATAAAAACATGGCCCAGAGACTGAATTTCTGATTTATGTAGAAAAAACAAGCTTTAGATTGTTTTTAAGACATTCAAGGCCTGTTTAAAATATACATTAATTGCCATAATATGTCCCCTTTAAGGGGGCCCAGAATGCCTAGCAACTGCCCTGTCAAAAGTGCCAGGAGGTGTCCATGACATCAAAACGTCTTCTCTGTTTGAGACTTTTCTCCTGTTGCAGTGTGTTCACTTTTGCAGAGTCCACACTGGATGTTTTTCCAAAACATTAACTTTCCTGCTCAGAAACATCAGAGGTAACACCAGACTGCTGGGCAGATTTAACCAGATAAAATATGTCATAACAAGACACGCATTGTTTTTAAATCTGAAATATAGCCTATTGTCCAACTCAAACTCCCAGCAAACCTCAACGCCAGTGGCGCCAGTATGGCCACAATGGTGTAGAAGGCCTTCTGCTTTGACCATTATGCATCCACATATATGCCTATATGCAGGGTACGATTTGCCGGTGGGGATGGTGGGGATCCCCCCCCCCCCCCCCTCTGGTTAACACGTCCTACCCTCTGCTGAATTATTTTTATCCTCGGTGGGGACAAAATGTATCCCCCCAACCCAAAGTATTTTCACCATTACATCGTAATTATTAAGAAGTAATAACAAACCAAAATACACAGAGTCCGTGTTAATTCTGCTTGTGTGTGATTTTGATACCGGGAGTGAGTCGCGCCCACAGAAAGCAGTTTTATTTTGAAAACCAACCGGATTTTCTTGCATTCCAAAAGTCCGACTTCCGGCCCGTCAAAATAAAAGATACAGTGAGTCAAATGAATGAAAAAATGAAAAGAATCCAGAGCAGCATATCCTAATATTTTACAGGATCACAACCAAAAATCCAGAGAAAAAATGCGAGAGAAGATGAAACCAGATGTGTCATTGCTGATGGGATGGTGGACAGCAGCATCTCCCCGGCTGAGCAGAGCTCCCATGTTTTCTGTTAAACTGATATCGAGAAAGAATTTAAAAAATATGAATTTTGTTTATTTATTTTTATTTGGCACATTTAAAAATAATATTAGGAGAAAATATTTCTGCAAATGCAGTGGTTCAGTTCATGTTCAAAATAGGCCTACCGCCTACATTATGTAGCTTAAGTGTAAGATTTACACAAGAAACAAGTTTTCATATAGCCTATACTGTTGGACCGCTGTTGTGTGGTAATTTTTCTGAATAAAAATATTTCTCAAAATTACCCCCCCCTCTGTTTTTTTCACAAATCGCACCCTGCCTATACGTGACCATATTCATATTTGGCAAATTTATTTTTATTTATACAATTTTATTAATGCCATATATATCCAATAATACAACTATGGTAACTGCCTACAGGAACCACAGAGCTCTGGAATTTGCAAATGTCCAAAGATACAATTCATTTAAGAATATGTGGATGTTCAAAAGCACACCGACCTGTTCAATATATATTTTATATATTTTAACCTCACCAACCTTATCAGTGACTTTTGCTGAGCTTTCTCCCTTACTCTCTTTTGATATCTGTTCCAGTTACAGGTGTACTGTGCTATGTTGCCATCGTAGCTTCTCACCCTGTTAACATTGAATTCAAATATGGATTAGAAAGTAATGAGAAACGCCATCCACGTTGAGCTAAAAGGAAAAATGAGCAGCGGCGACGCCGAGGCAGCGTCCAATCACAGACCGGGATTCCCGAAGCGAGAACCCTCAGGCAGATTGTACCTTCATGTTCACACAAAAGTACACTCACTTACATGCACACATGTGCAGAGCTGTGCACTAACACACTTATTTTATCAGGAATTCATATATTTCATCCAGCAAACTGACATTTTTGCTGATTTGACTGCAGTTTTTACCTGAACTGATCATGTGAAACAATAACTGATGGTTGAGGAGATGGATGGTCTGAACTATTTTATTTGCTACATCGATCCAACGCAAAATAATTAAAAAACATGCTTATTAATAACAAACATTATTAATAACAAAACACAGTTTAAACAATATGACCAAATCTGCTACAACCCGGTGTCTCAGTGTTCACCGCAGACAGACTGCAGCTTCACCGGGACCAACATCAGCAACCATCAACAGCTGATGGTTGCTGATGATCCAAGACCAACCTTGTTAAGGAGCATCAAACTCACTCTTATCTATGCGGAAATAACGCCGAAATATAAATAAGGCTTCCCAAAGTGTGATCCATGGTGAAAAGGATACTGAAGATGTGCTGCTATATATACAGTGCCTGGGCAAAGATTTCAGTCTCTCGATGTTCAAAAATGATAAGACATACCCCAAGCGACTTACAGCTGTAATCGCAGCAAAAGGTGGCGCTACAAAGTATTAACTTAAGGGGGCTGAATAATTTTGGACGCCCAATTTTTCTGTTTTTTATTTGTTAAAAAAGTGTAGACCGGGGGGTCACGTGATGCACCGAGGAGGATAGACGTGCTGCTTTTGGTCTCCTCGCTGGATTTAAATTAAACAATATCTCTGGTTTTTCCCGATGCTCAAACTGTGGTTAAACTATCTTTAAATCGACATAGACGTGGAACATGTCGTTGGAAAACTTTTTCACTATGCCCAAAAAAAGAGAAAATAGGAAAAAAAGCATCAGGTCGACGGCTAGCGAAGCGGCAGCTAACCCAGGCGATGATACAGAGCCTGAATCCTGCACCGAGCCCGGAGAAGACTCCGCCGGCATCACTACCGAAGGCACAGTGGTTCAACAGGTGACACGCAATATTGAGAAGATGCTGGACACTAAATTCGCTGATATCCTGAAACCAGTCACAGAGATGTCTGAAAAGTTAGACAAGCTGGTGGGCAGACTGGAGACGGTGGAACAACGAGTCTCCGACCTGGAGGATAACGCAGCGGCGTGTGCGCCACGGCTTACATCGGTGGAGTCAGCGCTTAAAACCATGATGGAAAAGCTGGAGAATTATGAGAACCAGAGTCGACGACAAAACGTCAGGATTATTGGACTGAAAGAAGGCACTGAAGGCAAAAATGCACCCGCATTTTTTGCTGCGTGGATTCCTGAGATCTTGAACGTGGACATGCAAGGGGAGCGGCTGAAGATAGAACGAGCGCACCGGGTGGGACCGCCAGCGGGAGCCGCCGGCAGACAGAGTCCCCGCGCCGTCCTGCTGAGGCTTCACGACTACACTGACAGACAGAGGATCTTAACCGCGGCGAGAAACAAGGGCAGAGTCATGGTGGATGGTCAGGTAGTGTCTTTTTACCAGGACTTTTCTGCAGAGGTTGTAAAGCGGAGGCAAGAATCTGCAGACGCGCGCAGAAGGCTCCAGGAGGCGGGGATCAAATACGCATTTGCGTATCCAGCTGTAATTAGGGTCCTCCCTCCAAATGGAAAACCGATCTCCCTTTCCACAATGAAGGAAATTAACAACTACCTGAAGACGCTCCCTGCTACGCAGTGACTTTATCATTTTACCTGTGACCAGGTAAACACAATAAATATCCTAAAGAAAGGTATGCACAACGCTCAGTGAGCAGTCGGTAACATTAAGACAATTTTGTTCATCTTAAATTTAAGGACACTTGTACACGGGTATTTTTCAGTTTACTTTATCTTTCGTTCACTACTGTTTTCTACATAGTCGGCGTCATGCTGGTATTATGGCTGGAATATAATCCAGATGAGGAGACCTGATATATATTAGGTTTGTTTTTGTTTTTTTCTTTTCTTTTCTCTTTCGCTCTGCATCTCTTGCCCCCCCAGCTCTACTGGTATAGTTAGAGTATGAAAAGGTTTTTGGTTTTTATTTTTCTTGGCTCTGTTTTAGCCACCCTAGATGGGATTTATCTGAGCTTTAGTTCATTTTTGCTCGGATTGTTCTTGTGTTTTTTGTTTTTTGTTTTTGTCCAGGCAGGATTTCTTGTTAAAAGCAGATCAAAATGTTATAAGGTAAACAAGACTATGCAGCAGGATATAAAGGTTAATTAAATATGAATATTAGGTTTTGTACATGGAATATCAAGGGCTCCAATAACGTTGTCAAAAGCAAGGCTGTTCTAAACTATCTTAAAAAGGAAAACATCCAGGTTGCCTTCCTCCAAGAAACCCATTTGAATGAGGAGGAGCACAAAAAGTATCTCAGGGAATGGGTCGGGCAGATATTTTTTACATCTTACTCTACAAACAAAAGGGGCGCAATTATATTAGTTCATAGATCGTTGCCATTTACAGCTAAAGAAAGTTTTAAAGATGCAGAGGGAAGGATAGTTCTGGTAAAAGGAGAATTATATGGAGAATCAGTACTACTTGGAAATGTTTATGGTCCAAATGTATATGACGGAGACTTTTTTGCCTTCCTACTCGGAAAAATTGCTGAAATGGACTGTTCAAATATAATAATTGGAGGTGATTTCAACTGTTCTCTCTCGCCCTTTCTGGATAGGGACCCCCCTCTACACTACAGCACTACAAAACATTCTTGAAACATTTAATCTGATAGATGGTTGGAGGTATATGAATCCTAATAAAAAAAATTACACGTTTTATTCGCCACCTCACTTATCATTCTCACGAATTGATTATATATTTATATCCGAATCCCTAACCCATTTAATAACTCAATCTGGCATTGGGTCTATTGTCCTTTCAGATCACGCTCCGGTCACTCTGGAAATGCGGCCTCTTAGGCCCGCAGAGCGTTCATTTTCTTGGAAAATTTATGCATCACTGTTTCGTGACGATGATTTTATCAAATTCTTGGAAATACAGACAGACCTCTATTTAGAAGTAAATGACTGCAACGACGCTGACCCGAGATTGGTATGGGAAGCTTATAAAGCTTACATGCGAGGCATGATTATATCATACTCTAGTAGGAAGAAAAAAGAGCGCATTCAAGAACAATCAAGAATTGAAAAGAAAATTAAAACACTAGAGGAAGATTTTCGCAGATCCAAATCGGAAGGAACACTTAAAGAGTTAAAGGAGGCAAGAATACTATTAACCAATTTGCTTACAAAGAAGGCTGAGTCTGATATTTTATTTGCGAGACAAAGAATGTTTGAATTCGGGAATAAGCCGAATAAGTTCTTAGCTCGTCTTGCAAGAAACTCCCCCCAAAAAACTTTTATCTCTGCAATATTTGATGAGGATCAAATCCGTCAAACAAACAATGCAAAGATCAATGAATGCTTCCAGAAATTTTATGAAACCTTGTATACCTCAGAATTGGACAACGACACGCTTACCAGTAGTAACTTCCTAGATGGCTTAGAGATGCCTCAGCTAGCAGATGGAAGAGCTAAACTTTTGGAAGGACCTGTTACAGTAACAGAAATTGATAAAGCAATTTCCTCACTCCAGTCAGATAAAAGTCCAGGGGCTGATGGATTCTGTGTACAGTTTTATAAAAAGATGAAAGCAAAAATTAGCAAACTCTTACAGCGTGTGTTCAACAAATCTTTTGAAAAGGATGAACTCCCAAAATCTATGTACTTTGCTCATATCATAGTAATTCCCAAAAAAGGAAAAGATCCAGAGCTGTGTTCTTCTTATCGACCAATTAGCCTACTTGGAGTGGATGTTAAAATACTTTCAAAAATAATGGCTAATCGGTTGGAAAGAGTGGTGACTGATATAGTCAATGCAGACCAAACAGGGTTTATAAAAGGCCGTACTTCATCAAATAACACAAGACGTTTGATTAATATTATTCACCATCTTAATTTTCATCAAACCCCAAGTGCTATAGTAACAATGGATGCGGAGAAAGCGTTTGATCGCATTGAGCAAAAATACATGCTTGAAGTGCTGAAAAGATTTGGCTTTCATTCAGGTTTTAGCCGATGGGTACAGCTTTTATACAAGACTCCCATTGCTTCAGTCTTAACAAACGGTCTAATTTCCACACAATTTCAACTTAAAAGAGGCACAGCTCAAGGGTCACCACTATCACCTTTGTTGTTTTCTTTAGCTATAGAGCCATTAGCAATTGCTATTCGGCAAAACCCTAATATTACAGGAACAGTGATAGGAACGACGCAACACAAAATTTTACTGTACGCAGATGATGTCCTTCTCACACTAACAGACCCACCAAACTCAATACCTGCGCTAATCAGCAGTGTGAAAGAATTTGGTCATATTTCTGGATATAAGATTAATTTCACAAAATCGGAAATCATGCCTCTTGGTTTTTCGAATGAATATGAACCGGACTTTGTAAAACCCTTTCGCTGGGCACCAGACGGATTTACATACCTGGGGGTTAAAATAACACCTAAAATTAGTCAACTTTATGCTGAGAATGTAAACCCCATGGTAAAACACATTAAGGACAAAATGTTGGGTTGGAAGAAGCTTCCTGTATCCTTTCTTGGCAGAGTCAGTCTTGTCAAAATGATAATTCTCCCCAAAATTATTTATCCTCTATCCATGCTCTTTATATCTTTGAAGAGAAATAACAGTAAATATATAAATAAAGCCATCTCTGACTTCATATGGGCTGGCAGGAAGCCTAAAATTAAGCTAGATATACTACAACTGCCGAAAGAGCAAGGAGGATGGGGCCTCCCCAATATTACAAATTATACAAACTCAATGCAAGCCAGGATTATCTCAATATGGGCAACTAATCAACCAAAGCCACCATGGTTCGAGATTGAAGCAACCTTCTCCAAACCGTACTCTCCTGTTAATTTACTTGATAAGAGTAGGAGTGAACTACCAATCATGGTGAGAGACAATTTTTTAATCAGTAATGTGAGAATTGCTTGGAAATCTCTACGGAAATTATTTGGGGCTAAACATAAATTGAGCTGTTTAACGACAATGACGGATAATCCCGATTTAACCGATGGGGGCACTGGTTCTAACTTTCATAACTGGTATGAAGCAGGAATTCACCATATTTACGACCTTTGGGATAGGGGAAGATTCAAAACATTTGAATCATTACAGGCCACATACAAACTACAAACAAAAGAGTTCTACAAATACCTGCAGGTCAGACATTATGTATATACAAAAATGAATACTCTTAGTCTTCCAGATGACTTTCATTTACTGGAAAAGACCCTCTTAGATAGTTTTAAACAAGGTCACTTTGTCTCGAAATTTTATTCCAAGCTGCAACACTTCACTATAGGCAGACTGTCATTCTTACAAAAATCATGGGAGACTCAATTGAAAATAACAATAGACAGTGATACATGGGAGGAAATTTTACTCTTACCCTCAAAAATCTCAATATGCAACAGACTTAGAGAAATGCAGTATAATATTTTACAGAATGTCTATATATCTCCATATATATATAGTAAATATACAGCAGGGGTCTCTCCAAACTGCCAAAAATGTAAAACTAGACTGGGAACAAGATTGCACTGTCTTTGGGAATGTGAGAAGATTCAAAGTTTCTGGCAAACTGTATGTGACGAGATTAGTGGGATAATAGAACAACAATTTCAGCCAAACCCACTTTTATGTCTACTGGGAAGTGTCCCTAAATCACTATCACGTTATAAGAACACCTTACAGTTCTTGCTTATGTTGGGCCGAAAGGCTATTATGACTAAGTGGGTGGGAGAAGAACCTCCCTCAGCACAGTTATGGAAGTCGTTGATAGCGGACTATATTTCACTGGAAAGAGTGAGATTTGGAATAGGTGGTAAGAGGAGCCTTTTTGGAGCAAAATTTGGGAAAGTGTTGAAGTACCTGGGGACTGCCTGAAATGTTGGACTGACTGAGGACCTTGGGAATCGTTAATTTGTGTGTATTCTGGATCTGCTACATATTTCAAATTATTTGTATATATACTGCACTGGACATGTATAATTTTGAAAATGTATAATAAAAAGAATGTTCAAAAAAAAAAAAAAAAGTGTAGACCATGCACTTTGTTCCCTGCAGTTCTGCAGCACAGCTTGAAAGCCCCGCCCACTGCAGGCGTCGACAGACTATAGTTTAAATCTACCAAGCAGCGCGGTGCAGGCGTCAGGCGATTTTTGATGCTTTCTGTGTGAATCCAGTATAAGAATCGGATCCAGTTTGCGATTTTGCTCCCCCACCATGAGTGTTTGTCGCACAGCTCATTTCTTCGATCACACCAGGCAGCTTTAAAAAGGGCCAAAATAGCTGTCAACGTTTTCCAATAGGATGACAAGACAGAGCAGCAGCAGGGTAGATAGGGAGGGAGCAGGAGAAGATAAGCCTCTGCCTTCGCCGAGAGCAGGAAGAGAAGGGCAATCCTTCTGCCGTTTCCCACTTCACAAGCTTGTCAAGCCGAGACTCAAAGCAGGACTCGGATGCAGAGATATTAGATAACAAAAGGCTTTTATTGAATTCACCGGAGACCTCGGACCGAGTGACAAAAAATTGCTATAAACAAAACTAGACACTATACTCTGACTATAGATAGAACAATAAACACTCGACACTCCAAGGAGGGAAAAAAACTAATAAAAAGAAATAAACACAAAACGCTCCGCATGGAGGAAAAACCTGCCTTTATAAAATCATTTGCCTACAAACACAAATCACTCTTAAAGGTATTGTGACATGAAAAACACATTTTTCTTGATTTTTTGTGTTTTGTTGGGTGTCTTGACATCAATTACACCCAAAAAACAACAAACTTTTAACATTCAGTGTATTGTGTGCTTTCTGGGATTTTCCGCATAACTGTGCAAAAACGGCGCACCTGGTTTGGTGGCGGGCCGTGACGTCAGGGCCCGCTAAATCACCGCCCCCTCCACCCAGCTCCCTGCCTCCTCTCCAGCGCACCATAAAGGCTGATTTATGGTTCCGCGTTACACCGACGCAGAGCCTACGGCCTACGGGAGCCTACGGGAACTGGGAAATTCCGACTTCCGAGGACAAATGGAACGCGGCATAACTCTCCGACGCCGCTGTGAGCTTATTGCTCGCGGGGAGCTGCGGTCCCGGTCCTCTGGTCCCGGTTGGACTTCATCCCCGGGCTGTAGTCGCCCTGTCTGGGTTGTGTGTCGGTGTTTGTGGTCGGTGTGCGCGCGTGTGTGTGAAGACGGCAGAAGTGTGTAGCGGTTGGTTGGAGGAGGTTTGGAGGAGGAGCGGAGCAATGATTGACAGGAAAGGGGAAAAAGGACCCGTTTTTCACGGCGCAAAAAAACACTGTAATAAAAAGCCAGGAATGGAGTACTAGAGTGAAGTTTTTCTTGTTACACTCTTTTAGACACATTTGAGGGATGTTGGCCAAGACTTTTAATAGTGTTAAAAGCATGTTAAAAATGATGTCACAATACCTTTAAAGAGGTAAAAACCAATAACTATGAATCTAAGCTAGGATATAAAGGGGGAAAAAATCACTCTTTAACGAGGAATAAACAAAGGGCTATGAATCTAAGCGAAGAATTAACAAACAGAAAAAAAAGATCCCTCTTTAACAAGGAAAACGAAGGGCTATGAAATTTAGCCAAGAAAAAAGACAAGGGGACACAGACTATTTAAACACATGGAGGGAAATAGGGGACAGGTGGAAACACTTAGGACAATCAGACTGAAACACGAAGAAGGGCAAGGGACCTGAAACGAGAGGAGAATTACTTTTCAAAATAAAACAGGAAATGACAGGACAAAACAAACCCAAGACAAGACAACCTCACCACGGTGTGACAGAGTTAAATAAATACAATTTCTTGGAGTCATAATAGACAACAAACTATCCTGGAAGCCACATATACAGTACATTAAAGCTAAAACACCCAAATCAATTGCAATATTACACATAGTCAAACACCTTCTTAATCAAACATCACTATACACATTGTGCTGCTCCTTCATACTTCCATATATTAGCTACTGAGTGGAAGTGTGGGGGAACACATATAAAACAAACACGGATACAATATTCAAACTTCAAAAAAGAACAATAAGAATTGTAAATAAAATGGCCTTTAAAGAATCAACAAACCCACTCTTCATCAAACTGAGAACACTCAAATTTAAGGATCCGGTCGACTTCAAAACTTTACAAATCATGCACAAAGAGAATCAGCATCAGTTGCCACAAGACATCCAGAAGTTGTTTCAAATAAAAGAAAATCAACACAATCTCAGGGGAATATGTAATTTCAAAAAACAGCATGTACGAACAAACATCCAAACCCATTGTGTATAAGTGAAGGGAGTTAATTTGTGGAACAACTGCAAAGATGAAATTAAATCATGCAAATCACCAAGTAAATTGAAACAAATCTTTAAAATCAATACTCTTAATGGATACAAAATGGAAATGGACACATTAACTGACAGCCAATGACCAAAGTGCCTTGCTCAGCTGAACCACCTTTTCTTTCTCTTTTATGCTTTTCTTTTGGAGTTCTGTGAAAATGAAGAAATTGTAAAAACAGAACATTAGAAGGGGTAGGACTAGATAAGTGTTTTGAAACTTCATCCTACACCCTTTCAAACAGGAAATATTTATCTACATATAGATTTGTCTCTTTAATTAGGGCCCGAGCACTTACAGTGCAAAGGCCCTATTCTATCTGTAGGAATTTTTCTCGTTCTCGTTTTTCTTATCCTCGTTTTTCTTCGGACGAAATGAGGGCCTTTTTGCCCCCCTTAACGTGCCCCAAAAGTCATCATATTTTGAACACAAGCCAGGCCTGGTGATAAATTTGATATTTAATGGTTTGCATTAATGGGCGTGGCCTAATGGCTCAACAGCGCCCCCTAGAAAACTTTGTGCCTCAAGCCCCACAATACGGTTTGACGTACATGCAGGAAAATCGCTACACACCTGTATCATGTCGAACTTAAAGAAAAGTCTCTTGGCACCATGGCCGAAACCCAACAGGAAGTCAGCCATTTTGAATTGTGTAATTTTTCCGCAATTTATGCCATTTCTACATCTACATGCAAGTCATACAAGCTTCCACTGCAGCCTGAACGTGCACAAGGGGGCGAGAGCCCGTTCATCGCTGCTTGCAGCTTTAATTTGCTTTGTTTTGCTTATGTTTTTTTTTTTGTTTGTTTGTTTTTTTTGGTAGATATATTTTATGTATTCTGATTATTTTTTGGTTTTTGTTTTAACCTGATTGAATAAATAAAAAAATTAAATAAAAATAAAAAAAAAGCTGGGAGCTGGGAGCATCTATTTGAAATACATCAACCAGAAATAAACAGCTTCTACTGTCGACCTCTGTCTGAGGTGGGGGGGTGCCGACAACAGGGCATCTTTCCTGCTCTGTGTAAGAACAGCAGAGGTAACACCAGGCTGCTGGGGAAGGTGAACCAGAATTCAGAAAGCCACACAGCACATCGTTGAACCTCCCCCAGCAGTTCTGAGTCATAAAGAATATTGGTGGAAATATTCCCTACAAACCTCAACATCAACACTCCCAGTATGGTTATGATGGTATGAAATGCCCTGAGCTTTGACGGGTCAACCCGCTGTTTGTCCCCGCCCGCTTCCCCCGGCCCGTGACGAATTAGGACACAGAGAACCGAAACACTGCAGAAAGCGACAACAATTAAAGCCCAGGCTACGATGCCGAACGACACGAAGGTAATGACTGTGTGGTGCGCCATCGACATGACGCCCGTGCTTAAAAATGAGAGAAGCCAAAAAGAAGCAATGATGATATTTCTGATTCTCATGGCATTTACATTCCTTAGGCCCCGGTAGAAAACGGGGTGAACAACAGCCAAGTAACGCTCAACGCAGGTCAGGACGTGAAATAAAAGTTGCGCGGTCAAGACGACAGAGAAGAGGTAGACGCCGAGCATCACCATCAGGGGAATACCAGCATGGATGCCACTGCAGCAGAGGATGTAGCCCAACACGTTCATCAGCTCTATGACCACCATGTGGAAAGTAAAAACATCAGAGTGGTTGACTGTCACGCTTGAATGCTGCTGACGCCTCTGTTGGCAGCCCAGGCAGAGGACGTACACGCAGAGAGGGAGCAGGACGATGATGTTGATAATGGCAATGGCGGTGATGCTCAAAGCTCCAATTGTTGAATTCAGACATTTCTGCAGGAGCTCGAGAATGGTGGAAGAAGAAGGGAGGGCGGGGTTTGGGTGAGAGGTATTGAAGGAAGAAGAGGTGTTTAGCATAACTGTAGGGAGATACTGAAAAAGAGTAAAAAAAAGTTGGAGACAAATAAATGAAAATTGTTAAAATATGTCAGTCGAGACTAACATTTTACATACAGTGCACTGCAACAACTCAAAATCTTAACAAGAATATTTGTCTTATTTCTAGTTAAAATGTCTCATTTTTAGTAAGAAAAAATCTCATTACACTTAAAACAAGACTCATCACTGGAAAAAAACACAAATTTTCACCTGTTTCAAGTAGATTTTCACTTGAAATAAGTAGAAAAATCTGCCAGTTGAACAAGATTTTTTTGCTTGTAATAAGAAGATAAATCTTGTCCCACTGGCAGATTTTTCTACTTATTTCAAGTGAAAATTCACTTGAAACGGGTGAAAATGGTCAAATAACAAGTTATTTTTATGGTAATGACTCTTGTTTTAAGTGTAGTGACATTTTTGGAGTAAAAATGAGACATTTTAACTAAAAATAAGACAAATATTCCTGGTAAGATTTTGAGTTTTTGCAGTGTAGTGCTCTGATGCCTTATCCAAGTACTCTGCTATACAGTATGTAAACCCGTTACACGTCTGAACATTAGATTTCATATACAACAGCTTTGCAAATCATTTCTTTGACATTTTTGAGAAAGATGCACTTTCAAAAAGATAACTTATCTTATAAATAAATAAATATAAATAAATATTTTAGTTTAAATCTGCAGTACCACACGATGAATTGCCAATATGCCAAGTATACATAACAGAGAATATAGATGAGGTAACGGGTGGTAGCTATAGGTAAAGGCAACAATAAAATAGGATCCACTTTATTTTTGGGACAAAAAAAAAGGAATACACAGGAAAATTCTGCAGATTCCTTAAAATCTGCATCATGAATCAATTTAGAGTTAGTCCAGGCAAATAAAACCTATAATTTATACCGAATCATTTAGCACTCACTCAGTAAATACACTGAGATCCCTGCACCAGAATGCAGCTCTGCTGGAACAATAGTGCTCCAATGCTGAGATAATTCAACCAAAACAAGTTGGAACCAAATTTAGTACAAGAAATTGCAAACAAACGTTTTTTTCTAATGCACATTTATGTCACCCCGAACTGTTGCACCTCTTAATCGTTTTAGCGTGAGTAATAAAACTGCAGTTTCTCTAGATTAGGTCAGGACCACTAGAAAACTAGACAAGGACGTGTATTTTCTTGCACAAAATTGGCCAAATTGCGTAAAGAACGAGCAAGAACATTTACATTTTTTATAGTTAAACAAGTTCAAGGATCATCTTAAATTTTAGATCAACTGATAACATTTTATTTGTTCAACGTTAAAATTAATTCAGATTTTTAAAATGAACATTCCACAAGTGTGTTATGACGTTAAACTTATTAGACCTGTTTCCATCATAATGCATTTGAGGAAGGCATAAAAAAGATAATAATCGTAACAAACCATTACAATTTATTAAAAAACAGAATAACAGGAGCGCTGCTGGTGTCCCCACAACCACCGGTGCTCTTGCAATGGGTGCAACAGTAATCTCTATCGCGTGTCGGCTTGCGCCTTCCTCAGGGTGTATACACCCTGAGGAAGGCGCAAGCCGACACGCGTTGGTGTCTTTTTAGTATGTAACCCAGTCAAATAAAGGTTTTTTTAATTTTTTCAAGCCACCAGAGTGCCTGCATTTTTTCCTTTTGACATTACAATTTATTATTTATATTTTCCATATATGATTTATATATTGCAAAATTAACCAGTATGCTCAACATAATGACGTCTCATCAGAAAAATAATTGTGGCTACAGTTAAATGAAGTGCGTCATTTTGGCTAAATAAATGTATCGGTATCATTACTCACAAATATAACAAAATCATCCTGTTACTTCATATCTCTGCAAGTTTTCCTGCAAGGTCATCGTCTTTCCTAATCCTAAATTAAAGAGTGTCAAATTCTTGTTTAAAAGGTTAATGTACTTCCAACCAAATAGCCAAGTTATCAAGCCCTACAATTACCAACTACTTTTAAAGATGTATGAAATAAAAACAGAAAAATACATTAAAAAAATAGTACAGTGCATTCCATATAAACACTGCATTGGTGTCCAATATATGCATTCTCTGATTATCTGGTTGAAGTGAGAAACTTACCGTTCCAGCAGTTGTTGAACATGAACACGTTGTGTGACACAGGCGAAGTCACCCCATGCTGGTTTGCAGGATTATCTGTTCCGAGTGATTGCGATAGTTTTGTTTTTGTGAATTATCCTATGTATTTATACATGCAAAACAGGGATGAGTGAAGACAGAATATATGATACATTATACTGTTTACTGCACTATGCAAATTATCTCTCCAGTTTAATATGCACATATGTTTGAACACAGAGACACTGTCAAAGATTCACCATGTAAGTAACCACCAACCTGCTATCCAAAGATATAGGATCCAGTTTTAAAAGACTGGTGAAAATTTCCAGCAATTACCTTAAATCATTAGGAATGAAAAAAAGGCCAAAAGTATTCATGTCTGGCTTGAAAACTGATATTTATAACTTGATAAAAACGATATTACTGGAGAAAGTGTGTTACTCTGGTGGTCCCAGGCAAAGGAAAGGCATGACATTGTAAAGCATTTGGAATGATTTTCCATAAGACAGGGTCCAGGTTTGCTTTACCGGGCCTCGGCCCTTGACACGTCTCCACTAACAGGATTGACCCCACTGTTGGAATATTTGGAACTTGTATAGGGCTGAGACAATAGGGCTTGGTCGTCTTGACGTCATCACTTGGCGGAGCTGCCATGTTGGAGGCTACTTTAGCTGCTCTTCGGACCGCTGCACTGTGTACAGACGTGCTCCCTCTTCGTTGTGTCTTACTTGTAATCGTTAATTTCCGTTATTCTGTAAACCATGGTAACCCGTTGCTGTGTTGTAGCTGCAGCAGCTCCACATAACAGACGTGGGGACAAGAACGTTAATGGTTTAACTTTTCACCGCTTTCCTGCTCGGAGGCAGAACCACGGAACTCAAGTATCTGAGATAACAGAGTAAAAGAGTCGTCGGCTCGCTTGGATCGCGTCTGTAAGACGACCAAACATAACCTTCCACAGTTTACCACAAAGAAACACTCACACAGACCGGGGTCGGATCATTCACACAGGTTTTATTCCCCAAATATTAACTCTATTTGTAGCTGCAGAGGAAAAAAATAATCCCACGAGGAAAACAAAAATATTGCTCATGCCTCGGAACCTCTTCCGCTTAATATAGCGGTCAAAAAAAACAAAAGAAGAAAGTAAGAGTAATACAAAACATGTACTGTATGTTGTACTATTATACTAATTTATTGAAACACATGGCGAGTCAAACATTTACCAAAGCAGCTGCCAAACACTCCTAAACAAGGTAGCGGGAGACGTGGGTTGTGCAGAACTGCGGCAGTAAATCCTTACTAAGGAGTGGAGCTGCGACCAGGAGCTCCACTCTTTAGTAAGGATTTCATATGGATCCAAACCGTTAATAATCATTATTTTCTCCATATACCGCTCCTTGGCTTCCTTGTTTAAGGTATCCCGGTAAATTCCAGTTCCTTTCCGGCATTTTAACATTTTTTTTGCGTTCCGTCTGTTCACTTGGTGCTACCACACTGCTACTACAATGCTGTTTTTTTACACTCACGAGGCCGCCAACATGGCCGCCGCGTCCCAAAATGCAACTTGGCGACCAAGCCCTATTCCTGATCTAAAACATGCAGGATAGTGGGCCCCAACTCAAACATGATGGCACTTTTATTTGTTTTGGACAATATTAATACATGGATAATTATCCTGGTCTCAAGTCGATTTTGAATGCTTTTTTCTCGAAACAAATGCATTAAACATCTACACAGCAGAACATAAGCAAATCAAATTCATTTTTGTAGCTTTTTTTTCACAGAAATAAAATAATGTTAGTATTTCCTGTGGAAATGAGAGACAGGATAGGCCAGAGAGAGGCCTCCGAGGACCAGGCTCTCCACTTGGTTCTTCACCCTCCTTTTCATATATAAATAAATCCCCTTGGCCATCACTGAAATACAAGAATCTCATTTAAATTGAGAAGTTTGTTTGTTTGTTTAAGCGTGCTTGATTTGAATTTTCCATTAAAATGAAACCTTCCTCTGTGAGGATTTGAATGACAACGTCAGCAAACGCAGTTGTGTATTTAGATGTGTAATTTAGCCTGTACACCTGTACGCCTGCTTTGTCTAGGTCCTTTTTTTTTGCAAATCCAGTAAGCATTTGATGAGGATTTCTATCTACTTTATGTAAAGCTCCTTCTGAATTTCCCAAATTTCAGATGTGTTTACATGCATGTAGACAAACACAACAACTTTATGCTGGGATTTTCATATGCTTACACTGAAGGGTACTATTTACTTTTTATCGTGTCATATTCCATTTAGTATGAAAGTAAACAACAGGTAAACTCTAGTCACTTTCATAGTTCATCGTATTGTCCACTTAAAGAGATTACAAATATCGCTGTTCAGTAAATAACATACTCATTGATGCAACATTACAGCAGGGTTGGGTAACTTTAGTCCTACATGTTTTAGTAGTTTCGGTAGTTGTGTCAATGACAGAGTTGTGCATACCTTACTAATAAGTTGGTAATTAAATTCTGGTGTGTAATTTTTTTTCCTCTGCTCTGTTTAGAAAAAAACTGCAGCGACACCAGGCTGCTAGGAAAGCAAAACCAGAATTGAGATATCTACACACCACATCCGTCATCATCACTCATGTTCCGCAATACATAAACAGTATTAGAAAAACACTTCAGGCGCAAATCTCAACGACAGCACTTCTAGTGTGACCATGACGGTGTAGGCCCTCAGCTTTGGTCGGTCAACCTTCTGCCTGTTCCTACCACCTTCCCCTGGACCAGGATGAATCAGAGTACAGAGAACAGAAATGCTGCAGAAGGAGATGATAAGCATAGCAATGGTTACCAAAGAGAAATTGACAATAATTATGAACATGTAATCTGGAAAAGACATGGCAAAACAGTAAATACTGACAATCACCATCTCTGGGTTACCTGCGTGGACACTACAACAGCAGAAGGAATACCCAAAGATGTTTTCAGCTCTGTAAGGACCATGTGACAGGAGAGGCTCATCCTGCACGCTGCTGCCTCCATCACTGGTAACCCGTTAGAAGATGACGATGCAGAGAGGGAGGACGAAGAGGTTGTTGATGATGCTGAAGGCAGTGATGTAAAAAACACCAACTCTTGAACTCCAAACGACTTGTTCATGGTCAAACCTTGTGCGGGGGAGAAGGGCATTTAAAATGGGAATTTAGGGACATGACTATGGGCAGGGAAGGAGAGACAGAAGGAGAAAGGGACAGACAGCGAAAAATATAATTAAGACGTGAAAGGGGGTCACGACCATCTGAAGCAGTACACTGGCAAAATCAGTTGATCATGTTGGAAACTGATGTTCGATTAGTGAGTCTAATATGTCTCGTTCATCCAAAAGTTGACGTGCCAAAGCAATATTTTGGACATATCCCCTGTTAAATCTGAAGAGTTAGTTTCAAGACCATTTTTTGAGACCGCTGGACATCCCAATACTGGCAGGAAATGATTCTGTCCAACTCCAATAAATTCAAAACTGGGCTGAAAAGTACTGAGGACTAATTAGCTAATAGTGGCGACTACCACCGTTTACCATTATAGGCAATACTGCTGCTGTTACTCAAAAACCATGCTCCTAAGTATTAAAAAAATCTGTGGCTTCAAATAATTTTACCAAGGAAACTGAGTTATGGCTTGTTAAAAAACTTTGGAATTTACCAGGTTACAACAGCTGCAGACGAGAGATTAAATAGTCCACTCAGCCGCTCAGCTGTGGCTTTTTATAAAACTAATGATTTCAACTGAAAACACATTAAAGCATGAATAACTGATTTAATAAGTGGCCGTGATATAAGCGGGATAATGCCCGACGAGGTGTACATTATCATAAATATATGGACGACGCGGGGGCGTGAACCGGTTTGCCTCCGTGAAGTTACATATATCACAACATTACATAATTAGTAGTTTAGCAGTCATATATTTCACAAATAGTTTCCAAACTGTTGTTGCTTTGTGTAATTAAAAGCATTATAGAAAAGTATACACATGTAGGAGAGCAGGAGGCAGGAGTTCAAAAAAGGTGATTTATTTAACTTAAACAAAACCAAATTTAACTTAGCAGAATGGCAAAACCCAGAACAAGAATCAAAACTACAAAATCCTGACATGGAAAACACAGAGGGAGGAAAGAGTACAGACCAGCAGGGAGCAGGGGAAAGACAAGACCAGATATACAGAAGGGTTGACGAGACACAGGTGCAGACAATCAGGGCAGATGGCAAAACAGGAAAGTCAAACAAGAACTTAAAAACACAGGCTTCAAAATAAAACAGGAACTATCAAAACCATAACAGTACAGGCTTGAAAGGAGCCTAATTTCTTTGAGGGTGGTCTAAAAATCTTATAATGGCACATGTGTCATATTCTATATATTCACTCTGATACCTCTGCTCCAACCCCATGATGAAGAACAAAAATGACACAATAAAAAGGAAAGGAAAAATATATATTTAAGAAACACTTAAAGACAGAGTTCAGGTGTATTTTTCTTATATCAATAATTCAATTCAATTTCAATTCAACTTTATTTATATAGCGTCTAATACAACAGATGTTGTCTCTAGACGCTTTCCAGAGATCCAGAACATGAACATAAACATAAACCCCGAGCAATTATTATATAAACAATGGCAGGTAAAAACTCCCATAGTGGGAGAAAAGCCTTAAGCCAAACAGTGGCAAGGAAAAACTCCCCTTTAGGAGGGAAGAAACCTTGAGCAGGACCTGGATCATAAGGGGGGACCCTCCTGCCAAAGGCCAGACTGGGGACATATTATTATTAAATATTACAATATGTAATAACACAGAGGTGTTCAGCTCCAGTCCCTGAGAGTTGTGTTCCTGTATGTTTTAGATGTTGCTTCAACACACCCCTGATGGGTCATAACAGACTCGTGCCAAGCTGGTGAACCTGCAGGAAGTTGGCCCCCCACCGCACGCAAAACTAAGTGAAAATATTCTCAATCGTTTGTGCTGCATTAGTGCTGGTTTGTGCAGAAAGAAATGTCGTTTAGTTTTGAAGACTCTGTTGACGGTGAAGCGGTGGAGTGAGCGTGGTTTTCGTGAGTGACAAAGTGTGACGTTCCTGCTTTGGGTGTTTTTTCCAATTTTGAGACTCTGTGCATCAACATAACAAGTCAGTATTTAAAGGAGCATGAGGCTCCTTTTAAGAAATGAGACTCTCTAGCGCCACCCTTCACCACGACGGCCGTCGGGGGTACTGCAGCCAACAGCGAAGCCGGCAAAGGGGAAGGGGGAGAACGTGCATGCAGCGTCATGTGACGTCACATCCGCAGGACAGCACGGGAAACTCTGCCCCAGCACTGCAGCACATTTTGCAGCACACAGCCTGTTCAAGGCAACGGAGAGATACGCTAGAGGGCTCATTCGTTTTGGTTTGGAACGCTTCATCTGACATTATTACTAGAAAACTTAAAACGTTTACGAATTTTTTTCATAAATCCTGCCTCAATCCTGCCTCAAGCTCCTTTAAGTTTTATAAGTGCACCTGTTTTAGTTGAGAGTAATGTGCGTAATTTTATCTGATATTGCTACCGTTTCAACATATAATGGCGTGTCTCAGTAGCTCCAAATGTAACCATTTACATAAACTTTAGTAATCCATTGTCTTACAAGCTAATGTGTTGGACAAATCATTTGTTATTTCACTTCACTTTGGCTTCACCGTCAACAGAGTCAATTCAATTCAATTCAATTTTATTTGTATAGCGTCTAATACAACATATATTGTCTCTAGACGCTTTCCAGAGACCCAGAACATGAACCCCGAGCAATTATTACATAAACAATGGCAGGTTAAAACTCCCCTATAAGGAGAAAAGCCTTAAGCCAAACAGTGGCATGGAAAAACTCCCCTTTAGGAGGGAAGAAACCTTGAGCAGGACCAGGCTCATAAGGGGGGACCCTCCTGCCGAAGGCCAGACTGGGGGGGTCGGCGACGTCAGCAGCACACAGCAGGCAGGTAGGCAGGCAGGTGGAAGCAGCAACGGGATGACCTTGGGTCGGGGGGGACTGCAGTTCATGAAGCTCTGGCCTGCAAACAGGGCTGCGTGACGTCATCGTGTCATAATTAACCCGCTATATCTTCAAACTAAAGCAGCACGAACTATTTTTTTTCTCTGCACAAACCAGCACTAACGCAGCACAAACAAACAAGACCATTTTGATTAATTTTGGACAAAGTCGGGGGGCTGCGTGAACTTTGAAAGACCTTTTAAATATAACCTGATATCTTCAAAACTAAAGCAGCACAAACGAAATGTCTGTCTGCACAAACCAGCACTAGCGCAGCACAAACGATTGAGAATATTCTCACTGAGTTGCGTGGGGTGGGGGGCCAGCTTCACACAGGTGCTGATGATGATCCATGAAATATGATCAGGTGTGTTGATGCAGGGAGACATCTAAAACATGCACAGTTGGCCCCGAGGACCAGGATTGGGAAACACTGATCTAAAACATGCTAGACAGGGACTCCTGAGGACCAGGGTTGAACACCACAGATCTAAAACATGCAGGACTTTGGCCCTGAAGGTTAACTTTTCTTCCTTCTGGATTAATCAGGGGACTCGGCTCTCTCAAAGCACTTTAATTTGCCAGCTCTGTGCAGAAAAAGGAAAGGTAGCACCAGGCTGCATGGCAAAATTAACACGAGTTCAACTGCAGTCATTAGACAAGAATAGCTTTGTGCCTCAGGCAGTAAAACTCGAGGCAGACCCCAAGCAAACCTCAACGCCAGCACTCCCAGTATGGCCACTGTGGTGAAGAAGGCTCTCTGCTTTCTCCGGTCAACTCTGTCCCTCCCATTTCCTCCTGGGCCTGGGTGAATCAAAACACGGAGAACAGAAAAGCTGAAGAAGGAGATGACCATTAAGGCTGAAATCAAGACGCTGCACTCCTGAATGATGTAAAGGTCCTCGATGAAACGTAAACCTATGCACACGCAGGAGAGCAGCCAGGCACAGCCAACGGCTACATTCCTGATTCTGATCCCTCTCTTGTTTTTCAGTCTCATGTAGGTGATGGGATGAAGCACAGCCAGGTAGCGCTCTGCACAGGTGAGGATGTGGAAGAAGATTTGTCCATACCAGGTAAAATTAATATGAAAAATAGCTTCTTTAAAACTATTGAAATTTTTATTGCTGGTGGCACAAAGGCACAGGACACTCCCAACGACGCCGATAAGCTCAAAGATAACTAGGTGGTAGGTGAAGCAGTCAGAATGACTCATTGTTGCTGTTGAGGACGTGAAGAACATTTGCCACCATTTTTGGAGACCATGGTAGAGGATGAAGGTGAAAAGAGGGAGGAAGAGGAAGATATGGGTGATGTTGAACATTGTTACGATGTAATAGACCGGTCCAGAGAAGAAGCAGGAGATGTTGGTGGAAAGGTTTAGAGGAGGAAGCAAGTCATTGGAAAACATGCTTTGTCCCAACATATCTGAAAGAGAAAGACAATAAAAATAATATTATATTAGGATAATTATATGTTATCCTCCCGCCCTCTTCTGGTCATCCGTGGGCGGCTGGTGGTCTTCCTTGTCGGCTTCTGGTTTCTCGGGTGGCGGGGTTGTTCCCTCCCTCCTCCACTATAGTTACAGTTCAGGTAGAGCATCGTTTTGACTTTACACACACACAGTTACACAGACATACACACCTCACTCACCTACATACTCACTCCACAGTTTTGGGAGACAGATAATCTCAGTAGCCTAGCTTTGATTCAGTCTCAGGGACCTGGAATGGTTGCTGCTTGTGTCTCTGCCTGTTCTCATGTCTGTTTGTTTGTTTTTCTCTTACAGATTTCAAAGGCTTTTTGTGCCCGTTGTGCGTTTCCCTGTGTTTTTCTCATTTCAGTCTAGCAGCGGAAGTCACCCCTCTAATACCTGGAACAATCACTACCGTCCCATAAGGTCCTTATGCAATGGACACCAATGTGTTGACTTCTCCAGTAACTAGGACGGACCTGAGATACGACTTAGCAACGGGAGATCAGTAACAAACAGTAAATATATTTGTTTCAAAGAATCAAAATCCACAGATAGTTTCCTAAATCGTTTTATTAAGCTACAAATATTATCAATCATTCAAATAAATAAACGAAACAAGACGGTCGGCTATCCCAAAGTAGAAACTACTTAAAATTAAATGCTACATTTCCATTAATTGTGAAAATGGAAAGAGATACTGGCATGTCCATCATCGTTGCATTTGATGGATGAATATTTAAAGTTTGTGGGTCGCGATCCTCGCCACTGCTTCCCGTAGCTTTGTACTGTCCTGTACTGATGGAGCCCAGTCGGCCTGCAGGCTGCTTTCACAGCCATGACCCGTCACCGACATGATCTGGCGAGTTTCCAGTTTACAATATCTCTCATGTCTCCGTCCTGCGGTAGCCGGCTCTTCCTCTCTGAATCTCCGTTGCCGTGGTTACCACCTGGCAGTTTATCCAGCGCAATGATATTAAAGATATCAGGCAATTTGACTGAACTTGTTTTCTAGGTGTCGGTTATAAGTGACAATCTACACCTTGGCGGAGGTTATAACTTATAACCTCCACCTGCCAGCCAATCAGAATCGAGTATTCACACAGACCGTGGTATACATATATATGTATATATATATATATATATATATATATATATATATGCGATGTTAGGCGGCGACGCGCACCGTACGTCGCGTTCCCGCGTATCCTACCCCGTAAGCACTGCGTTGGTGCAACACGGAACCATAAGTCAGCCAGTGTCCGTCACTGCGTGCAGCAGTTTCCTGCACCAGCAAGACGCTGCTCTCTGATTATGGCTCACAGTTTATGAAAACCCCAAATAAAAAATAAATTAGAGAATATTTTATGAAATCAATAAACAATCCATCATCAAAATTATAACAAATAAAGGCTCAACATATCTTGCTTTGCATGTAATAAGACTAGGTAATTAGTTTCACCTTTTAAGTTGAATTATTGAAATAGATTAACTTTTACACCATATTCTAGTTGAATTATTGAAATAAATTAACTTTTACACCAAATTCTAGTTGAATTATTGAAATAAATTAACTTTTACACCATATTCTAGTTGAATTATTGAAATAAGTTAACTTTTACACCAAATTCTAGTTGAATTATTTAAATAAGTTAACTTTTACACCAAATTCTAGTTGAATTATTGAAATAAATTAACTTTTACACCATATTCTAGTTGAATTATTGAAATAAGTTAACTTTTACACCAAATTCTAGTTGAATTATTGAAATAAATTAACTTTTACACCATATTCTAGTTGAATTATTGAAATAAGTTGGCAACCCTAGGTGCAAAATATGCCGTGAGCATCCCAATCTGGCCGATAAAAACTGTAACTTACTTATACTGACTCTAAAGACTAACACGCACCATAATTTGTATATGTATATATGTATGATATATATAATATATATAAAAAATGCATATATATGCCTTAGGTTTTTACCAACTTGGTATTAACCATATGCAGACAAAAAATATATATATATATTATATAGGTCTAAATTTATTGGAATGAACCTTCATAGAACTTTTACTCCTGATGTTGCTTTTTAATGTGTAACTGCTGCCTTTAAACCCTAAAGTTCATTGGACTGTTTCACTTCAATGTTTTTTCGTGTCTTTTAAAGTGAGTCTCAGTAAATAACGTCATAGTTGTCAACCCCGAAACAGTTCCCAAAGACGAAAGAACTCAACATCGATATCATCGACGAAACATCCATCACTGTCTGAAATTCATTCACTTGACTCTCTTGTCTTTTTCTCTGTCATGATGTCCGCTGTAAATCTACGAGCAAAATTCCTTGTTGGTGGTCTGTGACAGTGCTATGAAGCTATCACGGATGAGAGTTTCCAGTTACTGTAGCTGCTTTTTGGTGATTCCACAGAGCAGACAACAAGCGCTATGTGAAATGTAAAATAAAAACCATCAAATAATTCAATTCAAATAAATTGAAACTGATATCTCAACATGGAAAGAAAAGGCTTTTGTGCAGCTTTAATTGTAATCGGTTCCAAATATATTCATCTGTTTCTTCCACACACAGGTGGTTACATAAATCATACATACAAACAACAGTGATAATAATAATATTAAAGAACACCTACCTTATTCGTAGCAGTACCTTCCTCTCAACCTTTTTTCCTGTGGCCTTAACAGAGGCTTTTGTGAACTAATCGGATCCAAAAATGAAATGCTTGAAAATATATTTGTCTTTTTAAACCATCAAGCAAAGGTAGGGTTTGGGGAGAGTTTGCATGTTAAGACTGATTTCATTTAATCATTTTTCTTTCACGCATCATGTCTATAAGCAAATCTTTTCACTGATGTTTGTGTTTCCAGGAAGACAAGAGCACAAAGCCATGAACAAATAAAAATACATACATTGAATGTATTCATAAGAACTACACTTACCAAACAATCACAGGCAGCTAAAGTGTAATGTTGTACTTAGAAAAATTAATGTATATCCTCAAAAAAAGATTCACTGCTAATTTTCAGCATTATTTAAATATGTATGAAATCTTATTTTTCTACGAATACTTATGTTGATGGGTGAAAACAGAGACTGAAACAGTTCACACAAACCCTATGTGTGTGTTTGCATGTGAGTCAGCTGGTTATCTATTCAATCTCTAATCATTAAGACCCCACCATCTCTGATGCATGTACAACATTTGTCCTCCTCTTATTTTTTCATATAATTTCAACCCTTTAGGAAGCTGTCTCTAGTATTTTTAACCCATGCAGTTGAAATGCTTTGTTCGTTTGTTTGCTCATTTACTCACACCTTAATCATTCTTCTCATAACAGATGTATATTTCTTTGTCTAAGGTTTTAAAGCCTCTACTTACAAATCCAAAACTGTTAGAGCTAATGACCGACCAACATTTTAGCAGCTTGCACGATAATTATATATGTGTTCGTGCATGTACGTCAAACCGTATTGTGGGGCTTGAGGCACAAAGTTTTCTAGGGGGCGCTGTTGAGCCATTAGGCCACGCCCATTAATGCAAACCATTAAATATCACATTTTTCAGCCTGGCTTGCGTGCAAAATTAAGTGACTTTTGGGGCATGTTTAGGGGGCAAAAAGGCCTTCATTTCGTCGGAAGAAAAATAAAAACGAGAACTCCTACAGATACAATAGAGCCTTCGCACTGTAAGTGCTCGGGCCCTAATAATAATGATACTAATAACTTAAAAGAATACCTACCTTAACAGTGGTTGTGTCACATCAACCTTTTTTTATGGTGTAGACAAAGACTTTTATGTACTGATAAAATGGCGTCCGTACTAATGGTGCCATCGGTGTAAACCGGAGTCAAGTTCTCTCGTCTGATTATGTCTGACCTGGCAATAAAGCTTTTTCTGATTCTGATTCTGATTCTGATCTGATCCAAACATGAGGTGCTTGGAGGGAAAAAAAAGATGTGTCTGTTTGTTTAAACCATCAAGCAGAAGTACTGTAGGGTTTGGGGTGATTTTGCATGTTAAGACCAATTTACACTCCATCACTTTTCTTTCACGGTCCATGCCTATAGGCAAATCCTACTGATGTTTTTGTTTCCAGGGAGGCCGGAGTAGAAAGCCATGGCCAGAGTTTCACTTGGGATTAAGTTCATATCACAGTGCAGAAACTGCACTTGTTTAACGCACCAATGATCTAATGCAAACAGCAAACTTGTGTATATCCTTCCCTATTAGATCTCCTATCCCTATCGGAGTTTAGGGTTGAATTTTAAAGACTCTCCCTCTATATGCTATTTCAGTGACTTTAACCTGTTCAAGTGAGCTCGTTAGCTTGGTTGAAGTCTCTCTTTTTTTTTAGATAGATTCCAGTTTGATCACAAGAACAAGGAGCCTTCCTCATACACAAGAGTTGGTTATGGTTTTTAAGAGGGTTTTGTGCTTGGACTGACTCCATTTCACATACAATGCCTGTATTTTATATTTTTTTATGTGTCGTAGTTAAAAGTGTGTGATTTCTATGTTTATATTTTTACTGTATTTTCTGTTATTAATAAGATATGGGTTTAATAGATTTGCTAATCGTTCCTTGTATTTATATTTTACACAGGGTCCTAACTTTTTCGGAACTGGTGTTGTACAATGAGGTTAAATGACACAATTTGGGGAAAAATGTGAAAGGTTCTAAATTCTGGTTTCAAATATTTCAAAATTAAAATTCAGTATTAGGAGTGAAATAAAGCATGACTTTTTATATTTGCACTAAAACCATAAAGAGAAACAGTTTGGAACAAAACTTTGGAACAAAACTTTGGCAAACTATTTGGAGGAAAGTTAACACAAACACAGATATATATCTATATATCTATATATCTATATATCTATATATATATATATATATATATATATATATATATATATATATATATATATATACTATAGAGGCCATATTTCCATATACTGTAAACACATACTGTAAGTACACTTTCAATCTAAACATATATATATATATATATATATATATATATATATATATATATATATATATAATATATATAAATATATATCAATCTGTCAGTTATGCTTGTTAGAATCAGGGAAAATTGCAATCTCGTGAGTACTTTAAACTTGTATTTGTTTCATTTTTATTTACAATTCAATGCTTTTCTAACTTTATTTTGGTAAAAATTACAATAAAGTGGATTGAATTGGTTCAATTTGACACCCATATTCCTCAGTGCACCATGTGAGTTCATGGAAATAAAAACACCGCATTCATGAATAAGTGAATAACATTTTTCTTTAAGTTGCGCCATGATTCAGGTGTGTAGCGATTTTGGTGCATGCACGTCAAACTGTATTGTGGGGCTTGAGGCAAGAAGTTTTCTAGGGGGCGCTGTTGAGCCATTAGGCCACGCCTATTAATGCCAACCATTAAATATCAAATTTTTGGCCAGGCCTGGCTTGCGTGCAAAATTTGGTGACTTTTGGGGCACGTTTAGGGGGAAAAAAGGCCCTCATTTTGTCGGAAAAAGAAAGAAGATAGGGGCCTTTGCACTGTAAGTGCTCGGGCCCTAAATATATTTGTTTCAAAGAATCAAAGTGCACAGATCGTTTCCTTAATCGTTTTATTAAGTTACATATATGATCAACCATTCAAAAAAATAAACGTTTCATTAAACTACAAATATTATTGTTATTTTGTTAAATTCACCAAATAAATTAAAAGAAATTACAAATTCACATGTCTCCGTCCTGCTCTTCTTCTCTGAATCTCCATTGCCGTGGTTACCACCTGGCAGTTGATCCAGCGCAATGATATTAAAGATATCAGGCAATTTGACCAAACTTGTTTTCTAGGTGTCCATTAACACTTTTAATGGACACCTGCCAGCCAATCAGAATCGAGTATTCACACAGAACTTGGTGTGATTTCACAACTATCCTTTGACTTCATTGGGTACTGTTTTGCAGCACACTAATTTTCCAGTTCTGTACAGAAACAGCAGAGGTAACACGAAGCTGCTCGGCAGGTAACACCAGAAACCAGCTAAAAGTACTAAACATTCCTCATTGGGTTTTAACACAAATAGTGCTGCGCGAGTCATGCCCCAAATAAACCTCAACACCAGGAGGCCCAGTATGGCTATGATAGTGTAGAAGGCCCTCTGCTTTGATTGGTCAACCCGCTCCCTGCCTCTACCCTGCCCCCCCGGGCCTGGACGAATCAGAACACAGAGAACAGAAAGGCTGCAGAAGGAGGTGATAGTTAAAGCTAAAATCAAGATGCAGAAATCCAGAGCAAGGAAGATTTTTTCAATGAACATCAGCACCATCCCTGTAAGGCAAAGCAGCCACACGCAGCCAATACTGACGTTTCTCATTCTTATCCCTCTTTCATTTCTGAGGCTCATGTAGGTGACGGGATGGACGACGGCCAGGTAGCGCTCCACACACATCAGGACATTGAATAATGTTTCTCCATGCCAAGTCAAACATGACATAAGAACTCCTGCGACTAATATTTGGTGCTGATACATGTACGCACCAATGCAGCAGAGTATGCACCCGAAGACAACTATCATCTCCATGACGACCATGTGGTAGGTGAAACAGTCCGAGTGGCTCATGGTTGCTGCTGAGGAGCTGGAGAGCTTTTGCTGCCCCTGTTGGAAGCCGTGGTAGAGGATGAAGATGCCGAGGGGTAAGAGGAGGAAGATGTTGGTGATGAGGTATATGGTGAAGATATAGGAGCCCGGTTTGTTCAAGAGGCAGTATACTGGTATTATGGAGTACACAGAAGCCTCTGGATGAAGAACTGAGTCATTGAAGGATAATGAAGAGTTCCTCAACATGTCTGGAAAAGATCAAGACATGAAACTATAAGAAACACTATAAGAAACATGTAAATCACTTCAACTGCCTGTCTGTCAGGATGATCTCAGACCTTTAAAAAAAAAAGGATACAAGTAAAAGAACAGTAAAATTGTACAGTAAAAGAAGTTTAGAGCAGAAAAAAACATACAGCCTGGTACAAAAAACCGTTCTGGTCGACAGAGCTAGAGTTCACATCCTTAGTAACTTTATGATGGATGACTTTGTCCCTTATCAGTTAAAATGATACTAAAAAAACAAATGTATTCATACTTGGGAGTGCAGTTTTGAATGAGAGCTGCATTGCTGTCACCATTTTAGCACTTGAACTTGAATTTTGAGTAGTGAATAATTAGTGAATCATTTTTTGTATAAGGCTTTGTATATATATATATATATATATATATATATATATATATATATATATATATATATATATACTGCTCTCATATACTCGTACTCGCAAAAATTCTCCGATACCACGCACCGATACCACTTCATTGTTGTTGTAGTTACTGGTTAGTGACTCTAGGGGGAGATGTTGAGCTGCAGTCAGCGTGGTGATGAGAAGAGAGTGATACATGAGTGAGAAGAGAGTGATACATGAGTGAGAAGAGAGTGATACATGAGTGAGAAGAGAGTGATACATGAGTGAGACTGGCAGCGCCGTTTCAGGCAAGATAGCAACAATTAATGCAGCGGGACGTCAGCAATATGGACATATTTCAAAATAAGGGACGATGACAGAAGCAAGGTAGACTGCAAGGTACGTGCTGCTAAGGTGTCAAGAGGAGGAAAGGAGAATACGTTGTTTAATACCAGCTACTTGATAAAACATCTCAAGACGCATCATAAAGCTGAGGATACGGAGGTTACTAATGCTACTGCAAGACACAACAGCAACATTAGATCAGATTCTGCAAAAGAGACAGACAATGGAAAGAGCCAAGTTAAAATACTGGAGGCTCTAAGCCGATATATAGCGCTGGATGAGCAGCCACTGAAGTTGGAGTAAACGAAAGATTTCTCTTCTCTTAAATGTGAAGACAGTGCCAGTGTGGATACTTTTTATTTACACAGAAAGATTATTTTTTGTTTAAAATAGTTATTCTACTCATTGTATTTATTTTTATTGAAATAAAAAAAAAATAAATAAAAAAATAAAACCTGTTTTCCAATTCATGGCATTTTTAGCCTACGTTAGTTATTTTTGTGGTAGAAGTATCGTATCGGTACTACTCGGTATTGGCAAGTACACAAATTAAAATACTCGTACTTGGTGTGAAAAAAATGGTATCGGGGCATCCCTAATATATATTTATACATATATATATATAATTTGGAATGGGTGATATTTTACCGTTCATGATATACCGTCAAAAAAATTCCCCACGGTAAGAATTTGTCATCTCGCGGTAAAAATGATAAATTCCCGTTGATGACGTTTTTGTGTAAAGCTGATCTATGGTTCTGCGTTAAATCCACGCACAACGTATGTGAAGGAAGGAAGGAAGGAAGGAAGGAAGGAAGGAAGGAAGGAAGGAAGGAAGGAAGGAAGGAAGGAAGGAAGGAAGGAAGGAAGGAAGGAAATGAGCCAGTAAAGAAAGAAAGAAAGATAGAAATTAGCCTGAAAGAAAGAAAGAAAGAAAGAAAGAAAGAAAGAAAGAAAGAAAGAAAGAAAGAAAGAAAGAAAGAAAGAAAGAAAGAAAGAAAGAAAGAAAGAAAGAAAGATAAATTCCCGTTGATGACGTTTTTGTGTAAAGCCTTATTCACGGTTCTGCGTTAAATCGACGCACAACATATGTGAAGGAAGGAAGGAAGGAAGGAAGGAAGGAAGGAAGGAAGGAAGGAAGGAAGGAAGGAAGGAAGGAAGGAAGGAAGGAAGGAAGGAAGGAAGGAAGGAAGGAAGGAAGGAAGGAAGGAAGGAAGGAAGGAAGGAAGGAAGGAAGGAAGGAAGATCTTAAACTTAAACTTAAACTTTATTTATTTATATAGCACCAAATCATACAATATAAATGCAACACATGGTGCTTTACATGCAGAATAAAATAACAATAAAAAACACAATTTAAAACATTCCATACGACCCCGCCCCCCACCCCCCACGCGTACACACACACTCACTCACACTCATATACATGTGCACACACTCACACACTCACACGCCACACACACACACACACACACACACACACACACACACACACACACACACACACACACACACACACAGTAAGTGGACTGGTGATATGGCTTAGCACTAACGATCCAGGTGAGGAAAACACTACCTATGGGTGGTCGTCCCCACCGAGAGGCTCCACCGACCATGACCACAAGGAGCATCGCCACAGAGACCCCCCCAACCCGGACAGACCAGGACAGACCCCACACAGAAGGTGGAGTCCCACCCCCAGCTACCCAGGCCTGAGGGACCCCCATGACGACACCCCCATAGGCGGAGCAGGCACACCTCCCAGTGTGGAGGACCCCCCTGAGGAAACACTGGAGCTAAAAACTAAAAGATGAAAATAAAGTAAGAAATGCCTAAAAGTGTAAAATTTTAGAGAAATCTATATAAAACTTAAGATGAATAATAAATAACATAAAATAAAAAGTCACTAAAATGGATTAAAGTTTTAAAGATAATAAAAGAGCTAAAGAAGTAGACACAATAAATAGCTAAAAAGACTAGGTAAATGAGATCAGATAAAAGCCAAACTAAAAAGGTGTGTCTTGAGCATAAATTCCCATTGATGAGGTGTTTGTGTAACAAACATGGCGGATCTGAGTCATTACAGTTTTGCAGCACAGATGGACTCATTTCATTGGTTTTTATTAATTTAATTGGTGTAGTTTAGTAGCATTTAGTATTCTTTTAGAGCAGTGTTTTGGGGGCTCCAAAGACTGAATGTGGCGATAGATTTATAGTTAAAAAGGTGGAGTTGAATTGGTATTTTTTTTTTCTTCATTTTTATCGTTATCGGGATAAATGCCAGAAATTATCGTGATACATTCTTTTATATATAATACAATATCACTTTCTGGGCGCCTTTCAAGTTACCCAAGGATACAAAACATCAAAATAGAACAATGTAAGATGATTAAACAGTGAAAGACTTGACAAACTACAATTTTGTCTCTAATCTGGATGTGAAGGTCTGAAGAGAGTCGTGTATGTGACATGGGAGCCAGTTCCAGAGATGATGGGCCGAGCAGATCATGGATTTTTACGGCATAATCTTACATCAAATCTTATGTCAAAACAATGTCACCTTAATCTCAAGGAAAAATGTCAAAAGGACAAAGAAAGACCCTCTAGGTCTCCCAGAGGCGCCCTCGGCCAACTGTCCATCCACCAAACCACATCCCATCATTGCACAGCCATGTATCTTTAATAAATAAATGAATAAGAAACATAAATGAAATACAGTGTGTTTAAATAAAACCTGTGTGTAAATTACACTAATCCTTCACACATTCAAATGTATAACTAATGAATAAAATAAAATGAATAAATAAAAAAAAAATACATCCATCCATCCATCCATTATCTATACCCGCTTTATCCTTTGGAGGGTCATGGGGGTCTGCTGGAGCCTATCCCAGCTATTTTCAGGCGAGAGGCAGGGGTTACACCCTGGACAGGTCACCAGTCCATCACAGGGCCACATATACAGACAAACAACCAACAACAATTCACACCTACGGGCAATTTAGAATCACCAATTAACCTAGCATGCATGTTTTTGGACTGTGGGAGGAAACCGGAGTAACCGGAGGAAACCCACGCAAGCACGGGGAGAACGTGCAAACTCCAACAGTGCTAACCACTAAGCCACCGTGCTGCCTTTTTTTTTTTTTTAAATAAAAAACGTCCGCCTCTCTGGCCAGACGTAGCGCGTGGAAGGATCACGTTATTCCGGCCGGAATTAACCTGTTCCGGGAGGTGGGCGGGGGGCAGGACCTTCTTAAAAAAAAAAAAAACAATTAGGCTTATTCACATAATCTGAATTAAGTGCTCAAACTGTAGCAGATTTTTTAACCTGGCTCTTTCACCCTTTCACAACAGGTGTAAAGTGGTAAAGTGCAATCTAGAACTTGACTTTTCTAGCCTTCTTTGCAGCAAAATCATCGATTACATCATCATACGAAATCTGTTGTGCAACTGTATGACTGATACTGATGATGGCAAGTCCAGAGAGACGCTGCTGTGACATAGTGGACCTAGAGCAGGGGTATTCAACTAGATTCGGCCGGGGGCCACATCTGCAAAAGGACTGTATGGAGAGGGCCACACAATTTGAAAATGTGGGGGTTTTCAAAATGTATTTTGCACTCAAAGACGAAGACTTATGTAAATATAATACATTTGTATTATACATTTGAATATATCTAGTTTACATATGAATTATGTATTAATTGTCTCCAGATTTAGTAATTGTGAATGTTAAATATAATATTCAGATAAAGAAATATTATTTTGAATGCAAGTTCATTTTGAAACCATGCATTGTGCAAACTTAATGAAATTGATATTGACCTACTTTTAATAAAACATGCCATAATGACAAAGCACCACTAAAAAAAAATAAAATAAAAAAAAATAAAAAAATTTCAACAAACACCCCCTTTTTTGAAATATGACCTGGGGCCACATAAAAGCTCCTGGCGGGCCGCATGTGGCCCGCGGGCCGCCAATTGAATATCCCTGACCTAGAGTATGTTTTAATAAGCGTCAGCTTATTGGAAAAACTCCTTTCTGCTTCCGCTACTGTCTGAAGGTCAGACCAAGTCAGACCAAGACCACCGAGTGCAGTCCACAGACTGGGGTAGATTTCTGCAGCTGTTTCTCATAGATGAAAGTAAGCAGCTCAAGCAGAGTCATGGACTTTGATGGGAGGTCAGGGAAGTTCTGCACTGTCTGTTTTTTTGGGTTTCTTTTTTATTTGTGTAAATTGTTTACATAACCCAGTTCATTACATGTGGGTAGATATTATTTTTATGAATGAAATACAATTTATTTGGAAGCAGTTGTGTGAAGTTGGAGACATTTACCGTATTTTCTGGACTATAAGCCGCTACTTTTTTCATAGGTTTTCAACCATGCAGCTTATACAAAGGTGCAGCTATTCTGTGGATTTTTCTTCCACCGCTAGGGGGAGCGCTACCGGAATTAGAATCAAAACAAAGATAAAATAAATGCAAAGAAGAATACGCTACTTCTTCTTTAGCAGATAGAAGTAGGTAGAAGCAGATTTCAAACAGATAAATAGATAAATAAATACCGGTTATTTTCTCTTGGTTCTGTCCCGTTTTAATCAGGAAAGTTGCTGCCGTGTTAAAAGACACTGTTAGGAAAGGATCTATTTAGGTACAAACATGTACATCAATTACAGTTCAAAATCCTTCTGTACATGTAGTAAATATCTAATCTAACAACATAAATATCTGCGGCTTGCATATCTTTTTTTTTAAATAGAGCGGATGCGGCTTATATACAGGTGCGGCTTATAGTCCAGAAAATACGGTAGTTAAAAAGAAACATTCCTATTTTCATTCATAAGCATTTCACGAGAAGAGGTAAACTTGAATGACAACAGCAAATGTTAAAAACAATATGTTGAAGTAAGAAAGAACCAAAGTTTGACACCACAGGTTTTACAACAACAAAAATGGTTTGAGTAGCTCTCGCAATATGAATTTAATGGTTTAATAGTGATTCCACTGATTTCCTTTCTGATTGGATTTTCATTGAGTAAAATTCAGGCTGGTATCGGCGATACAGATTAGATTCCAATACATTCAGAGTCACTTATTTAGCTATTTATTTTAAAGTCAGAAGTATACTGAGATAGTGGCCTCATTCACAATATAGCCGATCCGTTACAACAAGAAAAAACTGTTTGAAAAAGGTGTTTCCATCACTAAAAAATTATCCTAGGGTAAAATAATAAAACCATTAAAACAAATAAGAGGACAATAAAGTATAAGAACTACTATGAAAATGAAAAAAAGTAGTTCCTACCAGCAGCATGTCATTAAGACAAAATCTGAATAGTTTAGTTACTTTCCATCGTATTCCTGTTAACAATGTACATCACCACAGATGACTGAAGTATCAAACGTATCGATATTTTCATTTGAGAATCAATTTTAGAGCATACAGATCTGGTATCGGAACCATCGATATTTCAGTATTGATCACTAGTAATTAATCAATGTTCAAACAAATATATGGTTTCTGGTTCACAAATGAGAGGTTTAATTTACTCTTTGTCATCACAAAGGTATAATTGTAAAACAAACAATTTTCTTTTGTTAAATTTTGATTGATCTACAAAAAAAATAAAACGATGTAAGAATTTGCAAAAGGCATTTTTCTGTCAGTAGTTTCTGTATAATTTTTTTTTTTTTACTTTGTGGACCAAACAGTAAACGTAAATGATAGTTCTATAGAACTGCTGATAGACACTTACTGGGTTAGTTGTGTTTGTCTCTTTCTTCTGCTGCCGTACAAACTCATGAAGTGTAAAAAGATGGCGTTTTCAAAATGTACAGCACTTTAAAGCGTCATTGTGTGCATTTGACGAACAGGTGGAACTTAATGTTTTAAGGGGTTTTGCATGTTGCTTAACAAACATGTGTTTTTCTATACGGTTCACTTCTTTAGGCAAATACATTCATGAGTCTCCAGAGCAGCAAGTGAGGCTGCATGATTCCCATGTCAGTGGTCAAAGATTTGGTTCTCCCTTAAAGGGGACCTATTATGAAAAACATGTTTTTTCTTGTTTTAACATATATAAAGTGGTCTCCCCTCACCCTGCCAGCACAGGGGAGGCAAAATACCATGAATTTCTGCAAGGTCTCTGACCCCCGCCGGACAGAGTCCCCCAGTGTCACGTGGTTTTTTTTGAGCCGATTAGAATCTGCTCCCGTCGTTACGTAACAACAGGAGCAGATTTCCATAGGTTCAGCCTCCGCTGCTGAAACCACGCCCACAACCAGCTCTCTCCGCCGGCTGGAGCCGTCCTTCCTTCAGCCAGTCGGACGCGGCGCCGCGGCGGAGCGGATCCGGGTTAAATCATCCAGGTTCCCGGGTGGTTTGGGAGCTGGGTCCTTGGGGGTCTGTCCCAGGCTGGACCAGCTTCACCCTCCGAGATTTTCAGGCAAATCTGTCGGTTTGATCACCGGTAACCGACGATGCGCCGACGATGCGCTCCGGAGCCGATCTGTGCGCCGCCGTGGGGTTGCAGCGCCCGTCGCGCAGCATCCGCCGGGCATATCCGGCTGAAATTCCGCTGGTCGGTCCCCGGGAGTCCCTGCTACCAGTCCAGGCCGGTTCCTGCGGTCCCGGCCGGTCGGAACCGGTCAGATTCCCCCGTTAAAGTCGCGGTGATGCGCGCTGCTCCTGCAGCGCTGCTCCCGGGCGCCCGGTGTGGCTCCGGGGCAGCGTTCAGCATCCGCCGGGTAGATCCGGCTGAAATAGTGCATAAATGTTATTTATATACAACTCATATTTTATTTTTTTAACAATAAAGTTTCCATTTGTGAAAATTCAGTGTTGTATTTATTTACAGGCTCGGGCTGCTCTGGCGGAGCGAGGTTTATGCTCCTCCCCTGCTACACGTCATTCAGGGAGCCAATCAGCACAGAGCCTCATTATCATACCCCCCCCCTTCCCTAAAAATGAGGCGCAGAGAAAGAGGTTAGAAGCGGTAAAACTAGTGACAGGGCCCACAGGCTGGATTTATGATTTATGTAGAAAAAACAAGCTTTAGATTGTTTTTAAGACATTCAAGGCCTGTTTAAAATATACATTAAATGCCATAATAGGTCACCTTTAAGTGTTGAGTTTCCTTCTTTATCTCTTCCCCAATCATCGGTTAAATCTTTTTTTCTAGAGGATGATTTTGTCATCAAAGAATATAATCAACGCAAAGACAAAAAAAAAAGGCTAATTCTTTAAATGGCTCTAAAGGGGATGTGCTGGTTAAGACAAGGCAAAGGGGAAATATAATAATCGATTCAAGATCAATTTAAAGTAAAGCAGCTAATGCTATTAAAGCTTAACTCATACTTATTCTTAATATTGGGTATGCTGTAACACGACCAAAACACATTCTGTTTGATCTCCCATGTTAAAATAACATTAGTCATTAAGTCCTGTGGTTTTTTCAGATATAATTTTACTTAAATTATGCTTCCATATTCTTTTTCTTTTCTTTTTTTAACATTTACCATAGAATAGAATAGAATAGAATAGTAGACTTTATTGATCTCCCAGAGGAGAAATTCAGTCGTGCAGCAGCCAAAACACACACACGCTTTATACAAAAAATTTAAAATAGAAATAACCAATAAATAGTTAAATAATAAAAAAGAGCAATATAAAAAGTAGAAAGAGTATGTACAAGAGAGAAAAAAAAATAGTACACACCAAAAAAACGGATAATATTTACAACATATTTACAAATATTTTCAAAAATACGTGAGGTTATTGCACTTACAAAGAGAAGATGATAACTGAAGCCCGTAAAGACTTAAGATCTTTGGGTTTTGTCTACTTTTCTTTCTTTCTTTTTTCAGTTTCTCTGAACATCTCACAATCAGACTTGGAGGTTATCCGGCTGGTACGGTTGGAAGCTGTCTTAATGTGAGTATTTGTGTGTAATGTGTGAGAATGACACTGTTTTTATGATTTTGCCTTACATGCCTTCACAATACATTTTAGAAATGTGAGGAAAGGCTATCCAACCCCAGAAGTGGCTACCAGTTTTATTTAACTCTCCAATTATTTTACCTGCTTCTTGTGATTTTTAGCCTTGACAGTTTAAAACATATAACTCAACAATCCCCCCCGCCGCCGCACACACACACACACGCGCACAGACGGGCGCACGCACACTGCGATTCTCACGAGTGCACTGAGGATTCAGGTGAGGAAACGGCTGAGTTACTCCCCTTACATGTGCACTTTATTTGTAATTTATTTTTTGTATCCCCCTGTTTTGATCCCACTTAGGAGAAGGGGATATTTTTGAGCCTTTTATTTTCCTCCATATGAGGTTAGACATAATTACATGGAAAATTTAACTGACCAATGCACTTCTTGTACAATGTTTGTGATGCATATGGCTCATTGTTTTACTTTGAGCTGCTTAAAAAAACAAGGAATCTTAAGTTAGTCTTTACAAGTGTAAAGTTGGGGATTACATTGTGTTTGTATTTATGAAGGAACGTTACATTCAGGTCAAAAGCCTTTTTTGTGGCAAGTTGAATAAACATTGGCAGCATATTTTCCCTTTCTCATGTTGTTAAAGGGATTAAAAAACATAAAAACCTTGAGGTAATTTAGAACAGCACAAAATGTGTGAATAAATTTGCAATTAATATGCGATTAATCGCAGTTAATTACAGAAATCATGGATTAATTGAGATTAAAAATTTTAATCGTTGGCCAGCACTAGTTTTAACACAAAACTTAAGTCAAGTCTGGACTCAGTAGCTCCACTAAATACAAAAAAGGAAGAAAAAAAACTAAGCTTAGTTTCCCATGGAGAAACAACTTAAGCGGAATTGCAGGAAAGCTGAAGGAAAATGGAGACAAACAACTGCCAATAAATGATCAAATTCTAAAAAGACAACTCAAATTCATTTGAAATTAATTTCTGGAAGAAAAAAAAAAGAAAAAACAGTTATTTTCTAATACTGATAATCTAATCAGCCTTGATTTTTAATTAAACACAGACTGTGTATGAATGACCTCTTGCAGAGCCAGAAACACCACCTCACCTGCAATCAATGACTACGTTTACGTGCAGTCAAAATTCAGGTTATTGCTAATTATCCGGTTACTGAAACATTAGGAATAATCTGTTTCCATGCGTGAGCAAACAGGGTTATCCCTGTTTACATGGTAATTAATCATTTGGGATATCTGGATCAAACCAGCGATGCACAGTGAACGTGATGACGCAATTCCCGTCATTTCCGCTTCTTCTTCCTGTATCCAAATTCAAAACAACAACAACAGCAGCAGCACGGCGGATAATCTCACCCGCTGATACCGTTTTTTTGCTCGGTTTCTCTTTAATACTAGAGCTAAATTTTGTCTCTAGTATTAAAAACATTTCTTTTTTGTCACAGTCTGTCAGTGTCTGTGTCTTGTCTATTTGTTTGTGTGTGTTCTGTGGGCGTATAGGCTTGGCTCCAGCTCTCAGCTTGGCACACCTGGTTCCAGTTCCCTCGTCTCCTCACCTGCCTGGCGTCAGCTAATCATCCCCAGTCTACAAATGTTTGGAGATCCTGCGGCGCCGATGCCAGATCGTTTCACAACCCTAGTGTGTGGTAACGCTTCTAGTCTACCTGTCCAGTATATTTCCTAGTTTTGCATTTTTGGAAACTTTAGTTAGTGAGTGCAGATTTTGTGCTCCTCGTGATTTTTGATTTCTGTCCTTCTCATCCTCAGAGAATCTCCGCCAGCCGTTTGCCTTGCCTGCCTACCTGCCACTCAGCCTCAGCCTGCTCATCGGCACACTAGAATCCCGCTGCCCTCCGGATTGCTTTTTTCCTGCATTTTTTAATAAACACCCTTGGACTTTGACTTTGTTGTGTTCTGCTTTTGGGTCCGCCAGTTTAACTAATCGTGACAGAACGATCTGGCCTAATATGGACCCAGCGGAACTTGGTAGGGTGAAGGAGGCCGTTGCTAATCAGGGACAGCTTTTAGGCAACCATGATTCACTGCTTCAAAGACTTGTTGATCAGATGACTGTGATCTCCAACCAGCTTACTGCTCTCACCATTGCATCGCAGGCGCAAGCTCCACCTCCTGAGGCACCTCCACCTGGACCTGCTGCTCCAGCTGCTGCCTCTGTTCCTCATGCAGAGCCACACATCCCCCCACCAGCTAAGTACTCTGGCAATCCTAACACTTGTCGGGACTTTTTAACCAAAGTTCAGCTGAGCTTTGAAGCTCAACCGTCTCGCTATGGTCGTGAGGAAGCTAAGATAGCCTATACTGCTAATCTGCTGGAGGTTATTTCAATGCCCTCCGTGAGCAGCGTTCTCCTGCAGTCCAATCCTTTTCTGCCCTTGTCACTGAACTCAAGCGAGTCTATGACCACCCCATACGAGGACAGCAGGCAATCTCAACAGCTTCTGAGACTTCGCCAGGGCAGGCGCTCAGTAAGAGAATTTGCCTCTGAATTCCGGTCCCTTGCTGTGGAGTCGGGGTGGAATGACCAAGCCCTACTCACAGCTTTTCAAAATGGGCTCAGCCGTGCCATTGGGAGGGAAATTGCGCTTAGACATGGGCAGCTCTCTCTAGATGATGCCATTACAACTGCCATCAACATCTCTGACCAAATGTCCCAGTGGCAAGCCGAGCCTATTCTTCCTAGGTCTTTTCCCAGTAGCAGAAACCCACCAGCTGAGGTCAGACCTCCCGTGTCCCAAGCCTTGACCCCTAGTCCTCCAGATGCGGAGCCCATGCGGGTGGGCCGAGCCCGCCTTACACCAGAAGAGCACACTTGCCGGAGGCGCGCAGGGGTGTGCCTTTACTGTGGCAATCCTGGCCATTTCCTTGCTACCTGTCCCGTGCGGCCAAAAGATTAGGCTCCCCAGTTACAGTGGGGGTTCTGGTGAGCCAGGCTGTCTCTTCCCCCAAACCCTTGTGCAGAATGCAGTTCTCAGCTACTCTTCGTTGGCAATCCCAATCCTTGTCCCTGTTTGCTCTGGTGGATTCAGGCTTCTGGGCGCAGGCTTCTTCTTTGTGAGCAAGAAAGATGGCTCTTTACGTCCCTGTATTGACTACAGAGGTCTCAATAACATCACCGTCCAAAACAAATACCCTTTACCTCTACTTGCCTCTGCCTTCGAGCCCCTACAAGGCGCCACCATTTTCTCCAAATTGGATCTCCGAAATGCTTTCTGTCTGGAAAGCTGGAAAGCTTTCTGTCAAGCCCTTGGAGCTTCTGTCAGCTTAACATCTGGTTATCATCCCCAGTCTAATGGACAAATGGAGCGAGCCAACCAGGACCTGGAAGCTGCGCTCCGTTGTGTTGCCTCCAAGAACCCTTCCTCCTGGAGCACCCACTTGGCCTGGGTTGAGTATGCCCACAACTCCCTGTCCTGTGCGGCCACGGGAATGTCGCCATTCGAGGGGTCCCTGGGTTACCAACCGCCTTTGTTCCCAGCGGAGGACGACGACATCTCCGTTCCCTCTGTCCAGGCTCATATGCGGCGCTGCCGCAAGGTGTGGAAAGATGCTCGTTCGGCAATCCTCGGCCCTGTGGAGCGAAATCGGCGATACGCTGACCGGCGCCGGTCCAGAGCCCCTGTGTACCAACCAGGCCAGCGGGTGTGGCTTTCCTCCAAAGACCTCCCCCTGAAGATGGACTCCAAGAAGCTTTCGCCCCGGTATGTTGGTCCATATGAAAAAATTTCCGTCATCAATCCTTCAGTGGTCAAGCTGAGGTTGCCTCCTCGCTGGAGGGTCCATCCCACCTTCCATGTCTCCCAGTTGAAGCCTGTGTCATCCAGTCCCCTGGCTCGACTTGATGTCCCCCCCCCGCCCCCCCGCGTCATTGATGACCACCCTGCCTATACAGTCCGGCGGCTGCTGGATGTGCGGCGTCGTGGGAGGGGCTTGCAGTACTTGGTGGACTGGGAGGGGTACGGCCCTGAAGAGCGGTGCTGGGTGCCTCGGCGCTTCACCCTGGACCCTTCCCTCGTCTCTGCGTTCCACCGCAGTCACCCGGGCGCGCCTGGTGGGTCGCCTGGAGGCGTCCCTTGAGGGGGGGGCCCTGTCACAGTCTGTCAGTGTCTGTGTCTTGTCTATTTGTTTGTGTGTGTTCTGTGGGCGTATAGGCTTGGCTCCAGCTCTCAGCTTGGCACACCTGGTTCCAGTTCCCTCGTCTCCTCACCTGCCTGGCGTCAGCTAATCATCCCCAGTCTACAAATGTTTGGAGATCCTGCGGCGCCGATGCCAGATCGTTTCACAACCCTAGTGTGTGGTAACGCTTCTAGTCTACCTGTCCAGTATATTTCCTAGTTTTGCATTTTTGGAAACTTTAGTTAGAGAGTGCAGATTTTGTGCTCCTCGTGATTTTTGATTTCTGTCCTTCTCATCCTCAGAGAATCTCCGCCAGCCGTTTGCCTTGCCTGCCTGCCTGCCTACCTGCCACTCAGCCTCAGCCTGCTCATCGGCACACTAGAATCCCGCTGCCCTCCGGATTGCTTTTTTCCTGCATTTTTTAATAAACACCCTTGGACTTTGACTTTGTTGTGTTCTGCTTTTGGGTCCGCCAGTTTAACTAATCGTGACATTTTTAAGGTAAACAGAAGAATACAAATCATTACTTGCTCATTAACCGTGACATTTTTCCATTAATTGTCAATAGACAGCATATATATATATATATATATATATATATATATATATATTAGGGCAGTCAAAGTTAACGCGTTAATAACACGTTAACTTAACGTCCTCTTAACGCCGACAATTTTTTTAAAGCACGATTAACGCGCAGGATAAAAAAAAAGTGCATTATATAATTTCTGGCGGTCGACGGCACCCGTAGCTTGAGGAAAAGTATTGTAGCGACTCTGGGGGGTGGCGTGGGGGGGCTGAGCCACTAGTTCTTTCTTCAGGGGTTCTTATTCAAGTTGTTGGGGAATCAGCCCGGGAAGCGAGAGTTGTAGTCTGCCTTGCTCTTTGTTTATGGCTGTAAACCTGTTCGTTACCTTCAAGGCAATAAATAAACTGGCTAGGGGAAGAGAAGAGCCTGTCTCCGCCTGGTCTGTGAAACGTTACAGTATGGTGGACTACTGCGTGAACTTTTTGAAAAGCGAGGAAAGATGGAGAATGAAAAGGGACTTTTGAACGGCAAGTTGTAATGGAAAATTTTGGTATAACACTGTCTGTTGCCTGTTTTCATTCCTATGCCGAGGTCATGTTCCTTTGACACAGAGCCTGGCACGGTCGCCAGGGTGATGGGTGATGTTTTGTCTTTTCCAGCTCCCAAGTATAAAATAACCAGTCTCTAATCTTCTTCAGCTCACTCCGGACAGACGGTTCATGTGACCGGTTGCTCTGTGTGACTCCATTCAATTGAATGTTGTTCCTCTTTTCATTAAACTTCCGAAAGACAGCTGAGGTATCCTGACATTCTTTTTGAACAACAATTTTTGCCACCACAAAGTTCACGTTCAAAAAGATGCCAGATGGTTCGCTGGACAAGACTAAAGTTATTTGCATGTACTGTCGATTTGAAATGAATTACCATCAAAGTACGTCGAGTCTCAAATACCACTTGCAGCCAAACACACGGTGCAGTAATAGCAACCCCCCCCCTGTCAAAATCAGACAACGCTGGATAGCAGCTTGCAAAAAAGGCGTTTTGATCCCACTTAGAAGGGGATATTTTTTGAGCCTTAGACATAATTACATGGAAAATTGAACTGACCAATGCACTTCTTATACAATGTTTGTGATGCATATGGTTCATTGTTTTACATTGATCTGCTTAAAAAAACAAGGAATCTTAAGTTAGTCTATACAAGTGTAACGTTGGGGACTATATTGTGTTTGTATTTATGAAGGAATGTTACATTCAGGTCAAAAAATACCCAAAGGTAATTTAGAACAGCAAAAATTGTGTGAATAAATGTGTGATTAATATGCGATTAGTCGCGAGTTAACTATGGAAAACATTAAAATTAAAAAAATTAATCGACAGCCCTAATATATATATATATATATATATATATATACACATACGGTATATATACAGTATATATGAGAAGTTGACAGATTCAAGAATGTTTTTATATTTTGTCTTTTTTATGGTTTTCTTTTCTGTCAATGTAACTTTATCCTTATCTTATCTTTCAAACTGTAACTATTTCCTGAACACTCAATATCACAGATGGCCACGACATCAGTGAGCAAATGGAGTGGAAAGTGCCGATACTTTTTGTTGGAGCAGAAATGTTGGCAAGAAGGAATAATTGGAGAGAATTGGAGAAAAAAATAGCTGAAATGAAGTAGTTCATAATCTTTTGATTGATTGAATTGTTTATTTCGAACACATAAGGGGAAACATATAACATTTTAAAACAAATTCAAAACATACAGAAAAAAAGCAACAACAACAAAAACGTAATACAAACAGGGAAAACACTATAGTTAAACTTTAGTTATAGCATTTAACTGAATTCCCAACCAGACAACAAATATAGTCAATTAAATATATAGTATATGCTGGTCAAACAGTAATACAAAGAATGTTTGTTATTTCCAGTGGTGTAAAGTAACAAAGTACAAGTACTTCGTTATTGTACTTAAGTAAGATTTTTGAGAATTTGTACTTTTATTGATACTTTCATTTTTCTGTACTTTTACTTTTACTTCGTTACATTTTCAAGGAAAAAATCTTACTTTTAATCCGCTATATTTAAAATTGGACACGTCGTTACTCGCTACAAATTAAAGAACAGCACAGCGGGGGCTGATTTATGGTTCCGCGTTACACCGGCGCAGAGCTACGGCGTAAGGTACGCGGCGACGCGCACCCTACACCGTAGCCTACGGCGTAAGTTGTGCGTCGATTTAACGTGGAATCATAAGGCGGACGGGAAGGAAGGGGGGCGCGTGAATATACCGAGAAGGAGCCGCAGCTCCCGGGAGAGTTGCGCCGCAGAGGCGGGCCGGAAGGCCGGAGGAACCGCCGTCGCGTCGAGTACCGAGGAGGACTGAAGCCTGAATTATGGTTCTGCGTTAAATCGACGCAGAGCCTCGCCGTAGGGTACGGGCCCTGCGTTGGTGTAACGTGGAACCATAAATCAGCCTTGAGCGGCAGCCGACGCGTGTCCATGCGCACCATTCTTTGATTCTACCCCTTCTAAGGTGGTTTTGGCATTTAAAAGTTCAAAAGTCTCATCCTTTATCAGCTGGGGTTGCTTAATTGTGTCACTGCATACTACAGGCTGGGGGTGGACCTGTCAGCGGGGCCAATGGGGTACAACAGCAGTGATGAGCAAAGGGAGAAATTAAAATGGGGTAATGGAAACAAACGCTAAAGGGGTCAGAATAATATCACCATTATTTAGAGTTGTAAGCAAATTCTTGGATTCTTCATTTCTTTGCAATCCTTTTGAAAATAATTTTGTACTTTGAATTTTGTACTTTGTACTTTGTATTTTTTACTTTTGTACTTAAGTACATTTTACACCATGTACTTTTGGTACTTTATTATATTTAAGTTGAGGTACTTTTATACTTTTACTTAAGTAATGTTCTTAATGGGTACTTTTTACTTTTACTTAAGTAATTCTCAAGCAGAAAATTTGTACTTTTACTTAAGTACAATATTTTTGTACTTTTTCCACCTCTGGTTATTTCTGAAAAAAAAAATATTAGGCTTTATCTGAAGGGTTCAAGAATTTGGAAAAAACATTGTACAGAACATTCAGCATCAAGCACTTTAAGAGCCTTAGTTAAATTTAATTTAGTTTTCCTGATTTAGACCAAACCAGAGGGTCAGTCTTTTCTCAGGTTTACCCATATTTATTAAAAAAAACATTCATTTGTTTTCCCACACCATCATTAATCCTATTTAGGGTCAAGGGTATTTGGCATCCACTCCTGTGACAAGTAGAGTCTCAGTTTGATGTCCAATTAAATTGAGTGTGAGCAAACATTTATTTCAGAGTCAATAATCAACTTGACATGCATGCCTTGGTTGTAAAACAAAAAAACCCCAACTATAAACCCGACTATAATCGTAACTCCACAGAATAAGGCCCCTTCTAGTTGTAGCCACAGCATCACCGTACTACAATGTCAGTCTACAGCTTATTAAAAATCCTGCTGCTAGTTGAGACCAAACAGGATCACATTACCCATGTTATCCAGTCGTTGCTCAGGTCGGGGTTTTCACACCTGAATTCTTTTACATGGTGTTGCATTAAAGAAAATTGCTTTTGCCCTTTCAGCTGTTGGATAAAGCTGAACAAAAAAACATCTGCTGATGCCATTTTAAGCCATTATCCTCAAAACCTGTTGAATAGCCTTCCACAGAACGTGCAGGGAGGTGATAATATGATCACTTGTAGATTAAAAAGCAGTAAATTCAATCGGGTGTTTGTATAGCGTTGATTTGTTGGTTAAGTTGATTGGATAACTGATTGATTTGATTGGTTAGTTGGTTCTATAATTGATTTTTTGGTCTGTTCATTCAAAAAGAAACTGGATACTAAATTGAAAGCTGACTGGGCAGAACTGGGTTTCCGTCAGCTTTGCTGTTAAGGTTCTCCAGACCAAGTAGGAAAAACGGTTCACTGTTTTTCATCTGTAGAGGGTCTGCATTGACGTCACTTCCCCACTTACGCCCCCTTACTCGCACTGAGTGGCAAAACATCAGCAAAAATGGCTGCAACTAGTGGAGAAGACGGGATAACAGCCGATTATCATCTTAAATCAAAGGCAGTTGGACTTGACAGTGACCCGTACAGTTACCCCCAAGAAGCAGTGGTCCATGGACATTAATATTTGGCCACAAATCCAGTTTCCGGATATTTATATGTACTTAATTTCTACGCCGGGGAAATACAGGCATACAAAAGTCTTGACGCTTGGTCCTACTTCAAGGCAGGATTTGTTGGCGAAATTAAAGTGATGAGGACACCGAACTTTATGATTTGACCGTTTAACGTTTAGCCGTTTAGCTACCCAAAAATCCAACACTACCTGATACAAAATGGGAACCGCAAATCCACGTTTCGGTGCCTGGAATCCAGTTGTTTCTGCAAATTGCAGCGATCCATTTGTCTCTCTTAAGCTTATTTTTCGTCAGTCTGTAAAACGATAACTCCGATTTCTTGCTAAATCTATGAGTACAGTCGATCGCGCAACAGCTCTTTCCCATTTTAGATGTTTTCCAGTTGCTCAAACTGAAAGTTTAGCTGTCTTTCTGCCACTCAGTCTTTCTGCCACTCAGTGGGCATAACCCGCTGTGAAGTTGCATCTGTGACGTCATGCGTAATTCCCTCTATAAAAGTCTTGTAGTCTGTAACTTTTTTTCTTGTATTAACCTCTGCAGCTTTGTATTGCCATTCTGAAAATGCGCAGTCATCGTCTTACCACGACTAGGCATTATTCTGACAACAAACCAGTTTTCCTCCTCTGTGAAGAAACAGCAGAGGTATCACCAGGGTGCTGGGTAGACTAAACAGTGACGTAGACACTAGTATTACACAGCCTCCACTGGCTTTTATGACAATTAATACCTCCCAAATAACACTCCCAGTGAACCCCAGCACCAGCGCTCCCAGTATGGCCACAATGGTGTAGAAAGCCCTGTGCTTTGATTGGTCAACCTTCTCCCTACCCCCGGCTTGTTCCCCAGGACCCGGACGACTCAAAACACAGAGAACAGAAAGACTGCAGAAAGACACAACTGTGAGGGCTACAACCAGGAGGCACATATTAAAGACGGTAAAGTTGTTCTGAATCACAAAACTCATCGATACAAAGCAAAGCAGCCAGACACAGCCAATGCTGATGTTTCTCATTCGGATCCCTCGTTCACTTCTCAGACTCATATATGTGACGGGATGGACAACAGCCAGGTAGGGCTCCACGCATGTCAGAACATGAAAGCATGTCTGTCCATACCAGCAGAATCCATGAACATACAGCCCCAAGAGGGTCATATCCTGCTGATCTTTGTAGATACCGCAGACGGTGACGACAGACCCAGAGGCACCAATCAGCGCCATGGCGGCCATGTGGTAGGTGAGACAGTCTGAGTGGCTCAGCATTGCTCCTGAAAGGGTGGAACGATCCCTCCACCATTTCTGGAAACCATGGCAAAGGATGTAGGTACAGAGAGGGGCAAGGGTGGTGAAGAAGATGATGTTGCTTGCGCTGGAGATGAACGAGCTTGGGCTGGTGGTGTAACAGCATAACGGAAAAGGGAGGGCAGGGTTGACTGAGGAGAGGTTTGGATGGGGAGAGCAGTCATTGAGAAATGAAGAGTTCACCAACATATCTGGAAGAGAAAGAAATATGAGAGTAAAGAGGATTAGATGAAATACACCAACTGTACGTTTGGCCGTCCCAAAGGAGGGATATCTGCTCCATTCAGCAGAGATACGTATCATGGGATGGCTCGCTGCAGTCGTACTGCTTCAATATGTTGGAAAAACACTTCTAAAATAAAATGGATTATAGAGCTACTTTTAAAAATCCAAATAGTATTTTGAACCGCTTTACATAATTTTTTTACACCATGTTGGTGGAATAAAGATGGAATAAACCAGACGACCTTCTTTAACAAGCTCTTTTATGTTGGTTATTTGTTTTAATAATATAATTTCTCACAGGTACTTCACATGAAATAATTATGAATATGTTTTCTATTAAATGTTCTGAAAATGTTTTTTTTTTTTTCCTTTCTTTTCTTTTTTTCTGGTCAGTTGGAAACCAAATAAACTTTTACGGAGTTTTACTCCTAAGGAGAATTTCTCCAGAAATAAGTCCACGTTTACACATAGCTGGGTATTTAAAAAATGTCCCCCCTCTACGTTTTGAAAAATACCATCATTTACAGGAACCCGTATAAATACGCTGTTAAGGTGCTATGAGCAGCCAAACCTACAGGGGGCAGTGTAATGAGAAGATAAAGTCATGCTAGCCAATCAGAATCCTGGAAAAAAACATCAACAAATGACACAAGTAACTTCCAGTTACTTCCAAGATGAACGAGAGTCTTTCGTTTGGAGCAGCCCCCCGGTCTCGCTCTCAGAAGGCACGCCAATTTTTCCCAGTGGCCAGCCGCGGTACTGCAACAAAAAATCCCATGGGGCCCAGAAAGCTTTTTTCCCATAGATTCACAGGACACCTCCAGCTGTAATCACCGGCAATTACTAATCTTTGTATTCTATATTTTTAAGTCATGGACTTTATATCCATCAAAAATGTTTTTTAACGGCCAGAAAGGTCAAAGAAAAGTCTCTTTCTGGGCGTGACGTCACGGCTGACATCACAGCCGTGTCCGTGCATTCCACGGATGTTTATATTAATATATATTATGTAATTATATTATATTAATACATTAATAATATATGTAATACTATACATGTAATAATATACATTAATTAATATATTATATTAATACATATTATATTAATATTCGCGTCATTGCCCCGGGGCATGATGGGAGGCCCCAGAGCATCATGGGAGGTGACTCAACTGCGCATGCTCTATGGGCCCGTGTATGCGGAAGTAAACCCGGAAGTCAGAGTATTTTTCGGCACATGCGCCGCTGAGCAAAATGCATTGAAATGAATGGGCGGCCATTTTTGATATCCCATCCAGTTCTATAATACATCCATGGTTTGGAGTGACAGAGAAGTGGAGTTACTTTTAATTGTGACGTTAGAATATAAAACAAGTAAAATACAAGAAACTATTGACTGTGGCCAAACAAATTGTAAACACAGGTCGCACACTTGGCGCTGGTGACGTTTCTGTTGCATTATGTGACGTTCTGAAGCCTAAATGTCCGTTTCCCTCTGTTTACAAGCAAACGTGAAAACTGAGTTTTTGCAAATCTCCACTTTGGCCGGAGTTTTCAGAAATGATTGTTTTTGGTGACTTTGAGCTTTGTTTTCGTGTAAACGAACGCATGAAAACACCAACGTTTTTGCTACGTGTAAACTAAGATAGATTACACTCAGAGACTCAATTATCTTGTTAATTCCTAGAAGTTTTCTTCAAATTTACAAGAACAATGACAAAAAGTAAAAAATCACAGAAAGTATACAACTCTCCTTTCATTTAAAATCTTACATTTTGACTTTGTAAAATAAACCTAAAGAACTTCATAAGGCATGAATTTATTTTTTTCAGTCAGATCAAGTGGAAGATAAATTTGGGAATGAGTCATGAGACTCATACAGGTCAGGATCTCCGACCAAAGAAGAAAAAGAAAAGAAAGGTAGAAAATCACAAAGTTTACTTCTTTGAAATTATTTTTAACAAAAAAATATTCAGATCTTGACTCTCTCATGTGTGACACTGAATCGACATATTTTACCTGAAAAAGGAGTTTACGTCTCTCCATCCTGAAAAAACGACTTCACCATCATCAGCCCTATTCTTGACTGAAGGAATACGAACTGAAACCAAACCTGTGAATCTACAGTAAGCTTAATGACAAAGGGACCCATTTTACTGCTGCATGAGTGATAAAGAATTTATTTTTTAATATTCCAATTGACCTCTAACCTGAATATAAAATTGTAAACGACCCTACCTTGCTAGCGCAGAAGAAGCCTGGTCTCCCTCGGGCTGTCTTGTTGACAGAGACGGTTTCAAGTTTGGACACATGACTTTAAAGTACAAAGCGTGGGCTAGCCGGCTCATTTCTTGCTGCAGAGTTGGTTTGCATGTTGCAAAACTGACTCACTTTTTTTAACGGTTCATTTCTGAAGGCAAATCTTCTCCTCACTCTTTTAGCACAGCGACACGAGCGAGAGCACAGCCTTGTGCTGGAGGATTAATGAGCCACTCGCCATGATTTATCATTAAATTGATTCAAATGACATAAAAAGGTTAGTTACACCTGAACCTCTTTCAGGGTCTTTCAAAGTTGTTTAAAAAAATGGTTCACAAAAATAAAAACTGCTTGATTTAAAGCAGATGGCACAAAAATGTGAACATTTCTGTCTGAAAGACTCTTGATCTTGATTGTACAACCCCAAAAAATCCTTATTAGTCATTTGTCTTTTAAATGAGGCCAAAACAGGTCTACAAAACCGGCTCCATCACCTTCAAGGAACTATTATAATTATTATTTATTTATATATTTAGTATTATTTCCAATAATAGGTGAGATCTTGTTTGTGATGTTAATCTTTACAAATAGACTGGATTCATGTTGCAACAATCCCTTGTTATTATTACATTAAAATGTCCTCAACCACATCTCAAACTCTGTTTTCTGGTCGTTATAAGATAAATTTCCCTGAAACTCTTATTTAAAAAAAATCTCCTTTTCATCATCAGCTTCTTAGATCCAAACTTAATTCAGCACAACTTGCAGCTGAAAACAAGAAAATCTCATATTAAAGACTATAACTCTATGTGAATAGAAAATATTAATAGTGTTTCACATCTGCAATTGCTATGTTATTATTTGTGATTATTTAGTGAATAGAAAAACACCAGTTTTCAAGTGTTTTATTCAGGAGAATGTTGACAACAGTGTACAACAGCAGACACAAGTTCAGGATCAGTTCAGATCTTGAGACTATCATTTCTATCATAATAGATTATTTTAAAATAGCAGAAGCAAGTGGTTAATTTTGTATTTTATATGTACAATTATAAGTGTAATGGGATACTTATGGTTTAAATACACATTACATTTACACATATAAATACACACTTCAGACATTATTGTGGGCCACATGTTCCAGTCATCATTTTTTGAAGAAAAAAAAAAAGTTCCTTCTTTAAAAAAAACGAATGAAACAGAGAATTAAATAATGCAAAATCAGCAACATAAACAAACCCAAAAACGTATTTTTTGCCAAAATTCCTTATATATAGGCTTATGACCATTATATCACCACTAAAGCTCAGGGGCCTCATTTATAAAAGAGTGTGTAGGATTCATACTAAAAGTGCACGTGCGCCCAAAAGCCGAAAATGGGGGGCGCAAAATAATATCCAGATTTATAAAACTGTGTGCACGCACACTTGCACGCAATGTTCGCTTTATATATCACAGTCCAGCTGGAAGGTTGCACAGGTGAATTCACCTCATATCCCGCCCTCTACACGCCCACTTCATACCATAAATGGGCAATGCAAAGTAGTTCATAACTGTATTTGCATATAAATGAGCCTGCTGAGCATGCGCAGCCTGCATTCCTGCATTCCTGCTGCATTCCTTCAGCCTGTTTCTGCTGCGCATCAGGATGAATGAGACGTGTCGAGCCGGGCAACCGTGCCGGTGCCACTAAATTTCACGGAGACTGAGATGGAGATGTTGTGGATGAGGTGGAGGCCAGGAAAACGACATTATTTGGTGGTGACAGTAAAAGTAGAAAATGTATATATATAGTATAAAATAAAGTGAATGAGTGGCAGCACGTCGTTGCTGCGCTAAACGCCGTGAGTGCCACGGACAGATGGTGCAGAAAAAAAAGAAGTGGTGTGATTTGAAGGTGGAGGCCAAGTGGTATGGAGCCCCTAAAGGGACACAGATTTTTTTTATATATATTATGAGTTTTACGTGCGCGCGTGAAACCTTTAAGGCTGATTTATGATTCCGCGTTACACCAACGCAGAGCCTACGGTGTAGGTGCGCGTCGCCGCGTACACTACGGCGTAGGCTCGGCGTCGTTTTAACGCGGAACGATAATTTAGGCTTACGCGCGCGCAAAACTCATTATATATATAAAAAAAAATCTGAGTCCTTTCAGGGGCTCCGTGGAGTGGCACGGCACTCATTTGTTCTGTCCTCAATCACTCTACGGTTGGAATCGGTGGGTGTGAGGAGGTTCCCGGCGTGTCCTGCACCGCGGCTGCAGCAGCAGCAGCACCAGAGTCCTGACTGACGCTGAGCTTCACACACAGAGGGACAGGATCAGCGCTATTATATTATAAGTCTGATATGTGATGACATTAAGAGTATGACATGAATCTGGCTTCATTTCACCACCTCACCATCTGCGTCGCCAGTTCCCCATGTCTTAAGTAAGTTTCCTACGGGAGGGTCAGGGTTGGCGTAGAGATACACACATTTTTCGGTTAGTTTTTTCTTTTTAAATCCCAACCTTTGCGTAGTAGGTGGCTTGCGCATCTTTCAAGCCCTGTTTTGTGCGCAAGCGAGCTTTATAAATGAGGCCCCTGGTGTTTAACCTCTCAATATTCTTTAGCATAAATTTTCACCAAAACATGTCTATGATGTAATCATCCCCTCAGGTCATTTTACATATGTAAATCAAGCCGTCCTGATCGCTGCAGGTTTTATTTGCAACACACTGTTTTTCTTCCCGCCCTGTGTAGAAACAACGCAGGTGTCACCAGATTGCTGGGCAGATAGAAGAAGAAACTGCTGGTCATTATGGTGCAAATAGGACCTGCATCTGACACGTAGGAAATGGCCCGGGCGAGACCGCAAGCAAATCGCAGGACCAGCACTCCCAGTATGGCCACGATGGAGTAGAAGGCCCTCAACTTTAACTGGTCCGCTTTCTCTCGGCGCCGGCCCTGTTCACCTGGGCCTGGACGAATCAGGACACAAAGAATGGAAAGGCTGCAGAAGGAGGCAACAATTAGGGCTAAGAACAAAAAGAAAAGATCCAGGGTACTGAAAACCTTTTCAAACATCAAAAAACCCATCCCTACAAAGCACAGCAGCCAGACACAGCCAATGCTGATGTTTCTGAGTCTCATCGCTCTTTTAGTTCTCAGGCTCAGGTAGGTGATGGGATGAACGACAGCCAGATAGCGATCCACACACATCATGAGGTGAAAGAACGTTTCTCCATTCAAAATAAAAGAGGCAAGAAGGAGCCCCCATGATAATATGTTTAAGTCCTCTGTGTAGATACCAAAGAGGCTCAGGATGAATCCAAAGACACCAATCATATCCAAGGTGGCCAGGTGGTAGGTGAAGCAGTCGGAGTGGCTCATTCTTGCTGGGGAGGATGTGGAGCTTTTTCTCCAGCTTTCATGGAGACCGTGGTAAAAGATGACGATGTTCAAAGGGACGACAAGAAGGACGTAGGTGACGCTGAATGCTGTGAAGGTGTAGGAGCTTGGACTGAGGATGAAGCAATACATGAAAAGAGGGAAGGAATAGTTGGTGGAGGAAATGCTAAGATGAATTGAGTCACTGGTAGATGAGGAAGAGTTTGGCAACATGTCTGGAAGAAGCAGAGACATGGTTAGACAAAGATTGCATGCACTGAAAACTCAATGCACTGGTCCACACCAACCTTGAAAATCTGACAGGCATGCATACTAATGTTAGAAAATGTCACTGTATTTAGTTTTCTTATTTAGTTTACATGTTAAAGCAGCACAACGTAACTTTCAGCTTTTCTGAGTTTGGCTGCATCTTTTGGACAAAAGCGGTAGTGCTTTACCAGAAAGAACACTATGTTTCCCATGAGCACCAGCGCGTACTGCCGGAAAACTCCTGTACCGTCGCGTGCATTTGTTTTTTAGAGAAGACGGGACGCTTTTCTGTTTCACCAAGTGAACAGACGGATCGCAAAAAAAAAGATGTTAAACTGCTCGAGAGGAACTGGAATTTACCGGGATACCTTAAACAAGGAAGCCAGGCAGCGGTATATGGAGAAAATAATGATTATTAACGATCTGGATCCATATGAAATCCTTCCTAAAGAATGGAGCTCCTCGTCGGAGCGCCACTCTTTAGAAGGATTTACTGCCGCAGTTCTGCAGAACCACCGTCTCCGGCTACCTTGTTTAGGAGTGTTTGGCAGCTGCTTTGGTAAATGTTTGACTCGCCATGTGTTTCAATAAATGAGTATAATAGTACAACATACAGTACATGTTTTGTATTACTCTTACTTTTCTTTTCTTTTTTTTTTGAGTGCTTTGAAGAGGCTCCGAGGCGTGAGCAATATTTTTTTTTCCTCGTGAGATTATTTTTTTCCTCTGCAGCTACAAATCAAATAGTTAATATTTTTTCCTTAACAAAATTAATCGCACCGCAGAGAGCTGGCCAACAACTCGGTTTAGCAGGAAAAGTGGGGAATAAAACCGGTTTGAATGATCCGACCGGTCTGTGAGTGTTTGTTTGTGGTTTAATAAACCCGTGTTTTGATCCGACGCCCGTCTGTGTGCGTGTTAGTTTGTTTACTGAGGAACGTTATGTTTGGTCGGACTCGTTACAGCCGCGATCCAACCGACGACTCTTTTACTCTTTTAATTTGTTAATCTGTTATCTCAGATAATTGGCCGGCCTCCGTGGTTCTGCCTCCGAGCAGGAAAGCGGTGAAAAGTTAAACCATTAGGATCTTTTCCCCACGTCTGTTGTGTGGAGCTGCTGCAGCCACAACACAGCAACGGGTTACCAGCTTCTGCGGAGCTCTGAGCTCCAAGCCCCGCCCATTTTCGTCTCGACTACGAATCGGGAAGGAGGGGGAAGTGACGTATGCCGTAAAGCAGTCAAAGCCGTAAAAATTTGTAGTTTTTTAGTGTGGCAGGGTTCCTACCATGCTCCTCAAAGTTACATAGTGCCAGTGAAGGTGATACAGACCCCTCAGACCATGACAGAGGTTCATTAAACCTGTTGGAAGTTGATGTACCATCACAATGATGATGATGAAATATGATATTAAGGTGGAAAAGTTACATAGTGCCGCTTTAAGGGCTTCTTAGTATCATGTGTCAGCCGATATTTTCGGTGTGGAGGATCAAGGAAGAAATCTGATGAAAAGCTTGGATAACCAAGAAGAACTACTCAGAATGAGGGTCATGTAGGTCCTCATTGCAGCTGACGTTAAAGATCGTTCCAGCAGTCTCCGTGTTTTTCTTCGGTTACGGAATTATTTAATGCCATTTTAGACCTAACACAGTGTTTCTCATTGCGTTACTCACTCCGAGCAAACAAACATCAGGGTGCACTTGTCCTTTCCTCCCCCTCTTAGCATTGCCAGACTGAACAACGGATGCAAAGCAGCACGTGATACACCTCAGTCCCATTACAGTATTAATACTATGGACCGTTCCATTACAGTACCAGTCCTGTTTTGCAACACCATGTCCCTGCCTGGTCTGCTGTCAACATGGTCTTCTTTGTGGGAAAGCAGAATAGATGTCTACCTGCTACAAAAGTGGTGCATTGTAAACGTATCCAAAACAGTTCCCTTGAGCTGGTGTTGACCTTATGAGGTTTAAATGTGTCTTGCCGCTTTTAATGTTGATGTAAAGTGCTTTGAATTACCTTGTGTTGAATTGTGCTATACATAGAAACTTGCCTTGCCTTGCCTTGCCTTGCCTTGCCTTGCCTTGCCTTGCCTTGCCTTGCCTTGCCTTGCCTTGCCTTGCCTTGCCTTGCCTTGCCTTGCCTTGCCTTGCCTTGCCTTGCCTAAATCATTTTGTATGGTGAAATGTGTTCCTCCATGGCACTGATTGGTCTGAGTAGCTGTGAGCAGCTGTAAGTGAGAAACTGACGACCCAGCACACTGTTTGCTACAAGAACAATTTGGAGTTTAAATGTTCACTGAGTCGTGCAACTCTTCACTGGAAAATGTACATTACATGAATTAATAAACTAAGGGAGTATGATTTCAACAAATACTAATCTCTTAACTTAAATTAAATTGATATCATCATTTGTAAAATGACAAAAGTTTAAAATGGACGACAGATTTCTGTACTAATTGAAAATACAAATTAAAAGATAAATACATGTACAAATGGTAGTAGAAACCTACATTACTTGGTTGGTTTATCGGTTAGTGACAGATTACTTTACTCATTATCATTTATTAGAAACATGTCCTTAACAAAGACTCCTCAGGTATTATACCAGGATGATGTTACAGCTCTGACTATCATAAATATATCACCAGAACTGCAACTGGAGGATATTCTGCTGCCAAATGTGAATTCTAATGCTGTTAAAAGGACTGTTGTGTACAGGGCCATGTATGAGTGAATTCATTTCCCAAACACATCAGACAAACAAACAGCATAAGAACATTCAAATTATTAGTTAAGCAACATCTTTTGAATCAGGATAAGTAACAATTATAGAACATTGAAATAGAGATCACTTAAACCAGCAGCTGCTGAGACTGATTGTCTGACCTGCTGGAAATTGAAACATACTGTACAGTAGTTGGTTATGACTGTTGTTGAATGTATTTTTTTCTTTCTTTTGTCTGTATTAGATCAGTTGTGAAGTCCTAGACTACAAATGAAATGAAATTGTGGACTGCTTTTCAGACTTTTTGACGACCTCAGATGAACTTTTAACTGTGCAGTGTTTTTGTTTTGTTTTGTGTTATGTTCTAATTTTTGCTGTCTTCATTTTGTGGAATGTCTCTGTGTATTTTTAATTTGATATTCTCTTTATTTAATGGAGATTTATTTGGTTTGCTTTTATTATGTTATGTTTAGTACTGTAATTATTTTAAAATGTTGGCGGACCCCAGGAAGAAGAGCTGCAGTCATGCTTTAGCTAATGGGGATCCTAATTAAACAATTAAACAATTAAACTTCCTGATAAGGAATTAACTTTACAGTTATAGGGACTTCACAAAAGAACATCATTTAAAACCAATCATAAAACTACGTTTTTGTTTTTATTTTGTTGTAATCAGTAACTTAATAAACAGCTAGCATGTTATATTCGTGATAACCAAATGATAACTTTTGTGTATGGTGTAATTATTATTAATAAACATCTAGGATCACAAATACTCTTCTGTCAGTCATGTATCATTGCAAATAATTCATCTTTGCATTTTGGTTCAACAAGAAAGTGGAAGACAAGTTATGAGATTTGTCAAACCATATATATATTTGATCCTTTTTTAAATCTCCAGCCCCAAAACATAAGAAATTGTCATAATAATCTAAAGCAAACCCACCTCATCAGGAGTGTTTCTCTCTGGTCTTCTTCCAACTGCATCACAGGCTTTACACTAAAAAATAATCACCTGTATAGAGCTTAAGAACTTCAGAGCTTGTGTAAGTTGTGTAACGACTCAAAGGAGGTTCGGAGGGTTTTGCATGTTGCAAATTAAATCATTGTGTGTCATTCATTTTTTTATGGTTCATTTCTGTAGGGAAATTGCTCATTCTCCATTTCTAAGCAGAGACAGGTGTACTTTTGTTTTTCGGAGGTGGCGATGATGAAGTTAGTGTCAATGCAAATTCTCCAAAACACACTACTGTACTTCAGTGGTTCTGAATTGTCGATTCTTGGAGCCCCCCTGGCCGGCCTTTTAGATGCTCCCCTCCTTCTGCACACCGTGGTCATCAACACAGTTGTGCAGACCTTCATGACAAGCTGATAAGGGACCATTAGTTAGATTCAGGTGTGTCGTTGCAAGGTAGTGTAGAAATTGCAGTGCCAGAAGTCACGAGACCATTTCTCCGTTGATCACGCAATGGCGTGTCGTTTATTTTCTATTCAAGCCTTTTCACTCAACAACAACATGGAGCTGTAAACAATTCCCGCAGGGGCACGGAGGCACAGCTGGTAGTGCAGCCGCCTCACAGGAAAGGCCCTGGCTCCAAACTCGCTGTGGGTGTTGAGGGCGTGTTTTTTTGTTTGTCACATACAAAAACATTAAAAACGTTTACATAGATTCAGTAACTGTGATGGAGAATGCCTAAAAACCCTCCAGGGGCTTACGAAGTGGCATTCTCCAGGAATGTGTACGTTTAAAGATAACATTTCCTTAGATAAAAAATAATTATCCTAACAATAAGTGTCATACAGGTGAAAGAGAAGAAAGAAAATTAATAGTAAAGATATTGACTGCGTTTACATGCAGTCAATAACACTTTTAAAACCCGAATATTAAAAATAACCTGGTTTTGCATGGCCATGTAAACACCAATAACCACTTTGAATAACCCGAATTTGCTAGGTTAATCCTTTTAAAACCCGAATATTCGGTCATGTAAACGCCAAACGGAATATCCCCATCAAACGGAACAGGAATTAGTTTTCTGCACATGCTCTGTTCACAAGGAATCCTGGTCTTTTGAGTCCAGGAAGTTCTTATAAACACGGAGAAACACAAGACCAGGAGGAGACTAATCACTTCATAAATGTAATGAAGGATATGAACATTTCTGCATTTGTAGACGGTAGAAAGTACCGGGATAGAAGATTTACAAGCGGGTGAGCGAAAAGTTGCGCAAAGCAGCATTTGTTTTGAATTTGGATACACCATGTAAACAGAATATTCCGAATGTTTCAGTAACCGGAATATTAGCAATAATCCGAATTTTGACTGCATGTAAACGTAGTCAATGAGACTTACATATAACAACATTAGGGTAAAAAATACACTAAGAATACAACTAAAGAAAATATTGCATGGACCCAGGTTAATTTAGCAGACCAGATGGAAAGTATTTAGTGTCCAAGAGAAGTGATTTCAGAGCAGCCTTAAATGTATGAGGAGACAAGTCACCTACACATAATGGCAGAGAATTGTAAATCTTTGACCCTCTGATCCTCTGATCCTCCTGATCACGTGACGAGGCCCCGATCGCGGATGTGTTTTTTTCTTTTTTTTTTTATTCATAAACTTTATTTAACATTTCAATTTATGGATCGCGGATGTGTGGTCATTGATTACTGTTGCTATGGACGTGGAAGTAAACGTTAAATATATTGTGCTTTTGAACGGTAAATATTAAAATAAACCGTACACAGGTAAATTTACAACTTATATTGAATCACTGTGAATACACCAGTCAGTTACATGACGTTAAATAAACTATCCTAAATAAACAAACATATTTACAATTCCTTAACATACATAATCTATATAAAATGTAGTTACTATTTCAGATGTACTACATAATAGATATATTCAATTGATATATGTTTTTTAAAACGTTTTTATATGTTAGGGTTAGGGTTACTCTAGGTTTAACCCAAACTAATGTGACTACAAATATGGCGCTGATTAGCATAAAGCTGTATAGCATGACTCTAGGGAAATGTAGTTCTTAGCAAATATTATTTTTTTTCACAGAAAATGAGGTTGTTAATACTAAAATAAGAGTGTACATAGTAGTTTAAGGGCATGATATACACATTTGTGTAAATATATTTTAAATATATAATTGTTAAATGTGTAGTTCAGCCTTTGGGCCATGTCTTTATCTTTACCGTTTCTAACCTCATTCTCTATGCGGTATTCTGAGGCTATGATAATGAGGCACTGTGCTGATTGGCTGCTTGAACGACACGATGCATTGCTACGAAAAAATGGCGGAAGCTCCGGCCGGCGGAGTTATGCTTGAATTATGGTTCTGCGTTAAATCGACGCAGACCCTACGCCATAGGCTCTGCGTTGGTGTAACGCGGAACCATAAATCAGTCTTTACACCGTGTCATAATTGTATGCGATCCGAGCGAGCGTCAGCGACCAAATCAATTCCATTGCTTTATTTTCTTGGACTGTCCTAACTGGCCGCAGCAACGTGGCGTGCCGTTTTGAGCTGAACATTTGTCGGACGCCATGCTTCTATTTTCTTCCTGTTGCTCGCGTTGAAAGCCGGTGACGTCACGACGGGAGCAGAATCTGAACGGCTTGTAGATCCACATGACACTGGACGGCTCATCCGGGCGGCTGTACAGACACTGCAGAATTTGGTTGCTTTCCTCCTTCTCTGAGTTGGCAGGCGGAGGGGAGACCACTTTATATATGTTAAAGCAAGAAAAAAAATGTTTTTTATAATAGGTCCCCTTTAACGCAGAACCTTAATTCAGGCTTTAGATGATACCCTGGTTCAGCAACAGACTTGTCAGGAGTGTTGATGCAAGGGGAACATCTAAGACCTGCAGGCCAGGGGGTCCTGGGGGTCCTGACGTCCAGGGTTGAAGACCACTGCTCTAATACACACTAAGACAGACAGTGATATGCTGATGTGTGTGTGAGCACTACCGACATTAGTCTGTAACAATATACAAAACCAAAACAATGATATATTTATTTTAATCAATTAAAAATAAATGTCACTGCAGCATCAACAGAGAGAAAGTAGCAAAAAGCAATAGTTACAAAACAAAAGTACTTTTCCAACATCCTTATACACAAGTCAGTTTTTTTAGAGAGGGGTATATGAATAAGTTATCATATGTAAAGAAATTAAATCTAGACTATAGAGGAGCTGCAGCTATTGGATCAATTGATATAAAAAATGATATAAAAATGTGGTTCAGATATTCTCAGCTGTTTTTAATGATGAACTTTTGACTAACTTTAAAATACGTCAGTTACTTTGAGTTATGAATAAATACCTGCAAACCAAGAGCTGATCGTCAGAATGTTTCTGTAAAACCAAAATCATTGTCTATAAAAGAAATTCAACACTGCAGCATTCTCGGACTTATGTTATGCAACATTTTTTCTTTTCATTCTGTTTCTCCTGTCATGTCGGCTCGTTCTACTCATGTAGAACTTGAGATGTATGTAGATGTACATGTAGAGCTTCCAGTGCAACTGTGAGAAACCTTGGTGTTGTTTCTGATCAGGATTTGTCGTTTAAACCATATGTTAATCAGGTTTGTAAAATAGCGTTTTTCCATCTCCGTAATTTTGCAAAAATTAGGAAAATCCTCTCGCAGAGTGATGCAGAAAAACTAGTTCATGCGTTTGTATCTTCTAGACTGGATTACTGTAATGTTTTATTAGCAGGATGTCCAAGTAATTTGCTGAATAGGCTCCAGCTGATCCAGAATGCAGCAGCACGAGTACTGACAGAAATCAGCAGGAGAGACCACGTCTCTCCAGTGTTAGCGTCGCTCCATTGGCTACCTGTAAAATTCAGAATCCAATTTAAAATTGTATTACTTGTTTATAAAGCCCAAAACGGCTTAGCTCCGCAGTATTTACAAGACCTGATAGTGCCTTATGTTCCTGGCAGAGCTCTCCGTTCTCGGAGTGCAGGTTTACTCGTAGTTCGTAGAGTATCCAAATGTAGATTTGGAGGGCGGGCGTTCTGCTATCAGGCACCATTACTATGGAACCAACTTCCAATCTGGGTTAAGGAGGCTGACACCACCTCCACCTTTAAAACTAAACTTAAAACCTTTCTGTTTAGTAAGGTCTATAGTTAGTGTTTAGTAAACCTCTAGCTGGTGTTGGTAAATCTCTAGGTAGTGTAAACTCTAGTGTGTTAGAGTCAGTAGTCATAGTTGCAGCTATAGAACAAGACTATAATAGTTAGTCTCAAATATAGCTTCGCGGTAGATATGCTGCTATAGGCTTATGCTGCAGGGGGGCACCGACATGATCCGCTGGGCGGTGCCTCTCACCCTTCTTCTCCTCTCCTTTTCCCTTTCTGTTTTCTCCATTTCCATTTTTATTTATTATAAATATCTCATTGCTATCGTTTTTGTCCATCGTTCCATGTTTCTTGTGCCGGCCCCCCTTTTTTCTCTTTTGTGCATGCTTGCAGGCCGGAGCCTCGGGAGCTGTGTTCTGGCCTGTGAATTGAATTGAATTGAATTGAATGTCCTCATTGAATGATTTTCTCACAACGCAGCAGTTTTCCTGCTCTGTGTAGAAACAGCAGAGGCAACACCAGACTGCTGGGCAGATTAAACCAGACACAAATGGCCATTAGAACACAATCATCCTTCCCTCCAGACATGAAGAGAACCTCCCAAACCACATTCCAGGTGAGCCTCACCACCAGCACTCCCAGTATGGTCCCAATGGTGTTGAACGCCCTCTGCTTTGATTGGTTAACCCTCTCCCTGCCCCCACCCTGCTCCCCTGGACCCGGTCGGATTAAAACACAGAGGACAGAGAGGCTGCAGCAGGAGATGACCGTGAAAGCTAAAATCAAGATGCAGAAATCGATGATGGAGAAAAAGTTGGTCATCATCATCACGAGCATCCCTGCGCAGCTGAGCAGCCAACCGCAGCCGATGCCGACGTTCCTGATTCTGATCCCTCTTTCGTTCCTTAGCCTCAGGTAGGTGATGGGATGAGCGACGGCCAGGTAGCGCTCCACACACGTCAAGATGTGAAAGAATATCTGGCTGTACCAAGTGAGGGACGTAAAAAAGCCGGCTGCAAATAACATTCTGAAATCAAGTGTCCAAATACCAAAGCCGTTGAGAACGTAACCCAGAGCGCCGATCATCTCCATGACGGCCATGTGGTAGGTGAAGCAGTCAGAGTGGCTCACTGTTGCTGCTGAGCTGCTGCAGCGCGTCTGCTGCCATCGCCCAAGTCCCTGGTAGAGGATGAAGGTGCAGAGAGGGAGGACGGACACGGCCGTGGTGATGTCCAACGCAATGAAGATGAAGGCGCTCGGCCTGGAAATCAGGCAATATGTGTATAAAGAGATGGAATAGTTGACTGAGGACGAGTGTGGAGGAAGAAGGGAGCCAGTGGAGAATGAAGAGATGTTCACCGACATTTCTGGAAAAGAAGACAACATGTGTACATGATATTTATGTCTTGTTTTAGATGTTTCCCTGTTTCCGCACACCTGATTATAATTGTCATTATCAGCTTGTTTTCTAGATCTGTATAACTCTGCTCATGACACAGCCGTGTCTGTCAGGGAGCGTTAAAGCAGGGAAACATCTAAAACCTGCAGGACACCGGCCCTCCAGGACCGACTTTGGACAACCCCCTGGTCTAAAACAGAGTCCCCCTCACACCCCTGACACCCACATTACTCCCCCCCGCCATTTTTCATTGTCTCTGCTGGACTCGGACTCGATTGTATTTATTTATTTATTTTTTTCTCCTTCCTTGTCTGCATATATATTAATGGTTAATACCATGTTGGTAAGAACCTAAGGCATATAATATATATATATATATATATATATATATATATATATATATATATATATACATATATATATATATATATATATATATACACCTTTTCTTTTCTTTTTTTTCTCGATTGTATTTATAATAAGACTGCAACTGCACACTATTCCTTCATACTATATTAGTATAACACTAACTATTATACTGTACTTACTATGTTTATAGTACATTTATTCAGTTTACAGTACACTTGTGCAGTTTCTTTTTTACTGTATTTTTTCTTTTTTACTGTATTTTTAAATTTAAAATTTGTCATACTTAATAAATAAATATTATATATTTATATACAGTATAATAATAATATAAATAAACCTATAATTTATCTTTATCGTTTATTTAGTCTGAGTTCATGATGTCCGACTTAAAGCTGCTGTAACACCCAAATTTCCCCTCTTGGGATCAATAAAGGACTATCTTATCTTATCTTACTCTCTTATCTTAAAACATGCAGGACAGTGGCTCATAAGGACTAGGGTTGCCTAGCCCTGATTTAGACTAGACTGGTAACTCTCATTACCTAAAAAAAATAAATAAAAAAGAACCATGTATTATCAATTCTTAAATAGTTCATAAATTCAGCAACCCTGATCCAAAAGAGCCACAGCTCTGCAGGTTTCAGGTGTCATTAATCGAGTTAACACTTGTCGCAGCTTGTTGTCAAGGTCTCCACAAGTCTGTTAGGGACACAGCCTTTTGTGTCGTGGTGAGCTGAAGCAGGGAAACATGGGAAACATGCAGGAGTGTGGCCCCTTAGGACAGACCATAGTGAGAAAATGATTTATTTAAGTGTTTGCTGATAAGCTTTTTTTATTTATCTATATAACAAACCAGATCATTTTTGGTCGATAATCTTCAGTTTTTCTCAAAATTGATAATAATTTTGCTGTTTATTCACTGAAATTAAAAAAATGTCCAACGTTCCAAGCAAATGTTTTCTTCTGTTTTTCTTTGTCAGACGTGTAACAGTAAGGCAGTTGTCTTTGTATCTATATCTTTTCAGCTGTAAATGAACATAATGAATGACACCCACCTTGTCCGCAGATATTACCTGACCTTCCTCCTGTTGCGTTAGAGTCGCAGGCTGACGGTAAATGATATCTGATCCATATGTTCCATTTTTAAGGTGAAACATCCATGTTTATGTTTGAGTAAGGGCAACAGGATTTTGCATGCTGCAAAGCAAATTCAAACTTTGTCACTCTTCTGTCAAGGTTCATTTCTGTAGGTAAATTTCTTTTTGTTTGTTCTGAGCAATGAGAGCAGACACTAAAGGTGGAGCGTTGAGCCCTGTTTAAGATTCCATGTGCAGCATCCACCTTCAACTGCATGAAATGCGGTTTAGATTTTCCTTCATTATACATCTTATTTTGTGGATTATTCAAAAGGGCTTTTACTTTTTTCAGCAGTCAAATGATCGCTGAACACAATAAACCCCTTCCTCACGCCGTAGTGCGGCCTCCGTCACGTAATGTGGCAAGGTTTGGACCATGAGCTGCTCCGTGCTTTTCTCCAGGTTTTTCTTGTTTTATAGGTTTTTTTTATTATGATATTTTAAGTTTGCTAGATAAGTGTTTTGCAATCCTTGTCCTCACACCGCCCTATCCTGCATGTTTTAGATCCCAGACATCCTGCAGAATGATAAAAAGATGGTAAACTTTGTTCAATGGAGAGATCAAGGAATACGGTATCTACAACATGTAATTATAGGAGGACAGTTTGTACCTTTCAATACACTTATTGTTCAATATGGAATTAGCAATAATACATTTTTAGAATACCAACAACTTAAGGCCATAATAAACAATACGTATAAAATTAACCAATTAGACTTACATCTTCCCGCCAGGATAATAGATTTATTGAACCTAAGTACTTTAAAGTTGTTATCAAAACTTTACAGGTTAGTGTCTAAATTAGATAATTCAGTGTCTCTCCCGATCTCAAAGTGGGAGGCGGATCTCTCTCTTAACACCGACCAGATTTCTTGGTCACAAATATTTTAAATATTTTTACTATGACTAAGAACCCAAATTTACAACTTATACAGTACAAAGTTCTTCATAGAATACATTATACTGGACAAAGGATGTTCCAGATGGGCTTTGTCACCTCTAATATCTGTTCACAGTGCACAGAGAACACCCCTGATAATTATATGCATGCTTTATGGTTCTGTACACCGGTACAGAGGTTCTGGAAGGAGATTTGTGAGGATTTATCCACATGGATCAACTACAAAATCCAACGGTGCCCCACGGTATGTATATTAGGTCACCTGGGAGATATTCAAATGGCACCTAATTGGTTACACCTGGTTCTCACCGCCTTATGTATCGCAAAGAAAACCATTCTAGTGAATTGGAAACAAAAATCCAGTTTATCTATCAACCATTTTAGGAATCTTTTATCAGATCATATTAGTAGTGAGATAATGTCTGCCTCCACTGAACAACATTCGGCTGAATTGCCGGCTGGGGGGGGCTGGGACGGGGGGCTGAGGCTAGGTCGTCTCCGGTTTTCCTGGGGGGGGTTTCTTTGGGGTGTCCAACGGGGTGGCCCCAGGGGGGGGGTGGGGCCGGGTCCGGGGATATATTATTATTAGTATAGATATCGGATAGGTGAATGCATGAATGAATGGGTTGCCTGGGTCTGCGCAGGCCTTCCGTTGTCGGGCCCGCGCGGGTGTCGCCCTGTTGGGGGGTTCCCTCTCTCCGGGTCCGTCTCCTGTCCCCCCCGCTGCCTCCGCGGCGGGGCGCCCCTCTGGTCTTGGAGGGCACACACACACACACACACACACACACACACACACACACACACACACACACACACACACCCACACCCACTCCCACTCCCACTCCCATACCCACACACATGCATACACATAGCCACATAGACATATACACACACATTCTCTCAAGCACACATATATATATATGTATGTATTCATACATGTACACATACGCACACATAGCTACACACACACACCTAGCCACACATACATATACACGTGTACACGCACACATACAGCCACTTAAGTCATATTCATATACACACACACATACACACACATAGCCACACACACATACACAGCTACACAAACATATACGTACACACACACACAAATACATACACACACAAATAGCCACACAGACATGTACATACACACGCACATATACATAAACACACACACACACACACACACACACACACACACACACACACACACACACATAGTCATATACATACACGCATACACACACATAGATATATAAACTGGGTTGTTCACCTGCACGCTTGCTCTGTAGTTTTTGAAGTTAGTTAGCGGTAGCTTAGCTCAGACCGTATTTGGATCTCGAGATTTGGGTCAATCGATGCTCGTGTTTTGGTCGGCTCTGTGTCGGTTTTGTGTTTTGTTTGTGGTTTTTGTTGCAGAGTTCCAGTGCTTGACGTGTGCCTCCGTGTGTTCCTGCTTCCTGGATTGGCAGTGGATGTCACCCCCCCTCCCCCAAAAAAATCACTGGGTTTGTATGTGTATATGTATGTATCTGTATGCATATGTATGCATATATATATGTATATATACTAAATATAGTAATAATGCACATATGTACGCCTCAGGTTTCTACCGGCATGGTATCAACCATTTATATGTGTGCAGACAAGCTAGAAAAAAAAAGATAATATTAAGATAATTTAAGGCAACTGTAAGTGTAATTTTTATTTTATATAAACTTAAAACATTTAAAAAACATCACTAAAAAATATTTTTGGGTAATCAGTTACAAAAACAATTTTGAGTTCTGTGAACTTATTAGGGTTTACAGTGTATGGATGGAGAAGGTTACTCAAATAAATCAGGGATTCTGCTGAAAAAGCTCTGCAAATAATCATCGGGAAAAGCCAAAATGTCATACCGTGGTCTTATCACCCTCTCACGGTGAATTGCACGGACAATTTGGGCTTCTATGTGTAAAAAGTTATGCAGCAGCCCTCCTGAACTTGCGCTTAAATACCCGAACATAACTGGGTTATCTGAACAAAACCTGAACAAAACCGGCATAAAACCTCCCCCCTACCAGGTTAGGTTCAGAGCCTATGTTACCGTGGTGACTTACTTAACCTGACCATTTTGGAACGGAAAACCCAGGTTTACCATTTACCCTGGGTTAACATACCCAGTTTAGCCACTAAACCTCCTTCTTGGAATACCCCCCAGATTGTGATGCTTCAAGTTTATGTTGTTGACATTGTTATACTTGAGAGTGCGGAACAAGGAGCCTATTTTCGTCCCACCAATTTAAATTATGGTGTTGATTCTTAAAATTCAAACAAGAAAAAAAAGAGTGTAATGATGCACTAACGCTGAATATAAAACATGCAGGACTGCCCTGAGGACCAGAGGGATATTCCAGGAAGCGGGTTTAGTGAAAATCCTGAGTTTGTTAAGCCTGAGATCAGGGAAATCCAGAGTTTTCAGTTCCAGAAAGCGAGTTAACTCAAACTCTGAGTCAGTTACTACGGCAACTGAGCCTCTGAACCTAACCTGCTCTCTAGCAGGTTTACTTCAATAAAGCCTGAGTTTCTCTCTGTCTCCTGCCTCAGTGGCGTCAATTCAGCCGATTGGGGCAAGCGGCAGAGAGAGCAGAAAAAGCGTATCTAACAAACGCAACGTATTTTATTCACTATGTCAGTGCAACAATATCACTGGGACATCCGAGTTTAAGGGGGGTTTGAGGGGGGTATGAGTGTTGGGAAAGATAATACCTAGTGAAATCCATCATGTTTTTCTGATATGCATTTGTAGTTATTTTATATGTATTAAGTAATAGAATATATCAATACAAATAGACACAGACTAATTCCATAAATGCATAAAAAAAAAAAAACATTTTCCCCTGAAGCCGTGTGTGATCTAAATGACAATAATATTTCATTCAATACCATTCCACCACTGCTTTCATCTGTAATACTATAAGACAGTGTGCTTTCTCAATCCTGTTCCTCATGGGCCCCAGTCCTGCATGTTTTAGATGTTTCCCTGCTTCAGCACACCGTGATAAAAGTACCTGTGTCATCAACAGAGTTGTGCAGACCTTGATGACAAGCTAATGAGGACCTTTAATTAGAATCAGGTGTCCTCCCTCTCTTTCTGTCTTCTGCTCCATCCCTTTGCTTTTTGCATTTGGACTTTAACTGTTTGAAGTTAAACTGGGATGTCCCTGTGATATTGTTGCACTGACATAGTGAATAAAATACATTGCGTTTGTTAGATATGCTTTTTCTGCTCTCTGCTGCTTGCCCCAATCGGCTGAATTGACGCCACTGAGGCAGGAGACAGAGAGAAACTCAGGCTTTATTGAAGTAAACCTGCTAGAGAGCAGGTTAGGTTCAGAGGCTCAGTTGCCATAGTAACTGACTCAGATTTTGAGTTAACTCGCTTTCTGGAACTGAAAACTCTGGATTTCCCTGATCTCAGGCTTAACAAACTCAGGATTTTCACTAAACCCGCTTCCTGGAATATCCCTCTGGATTGAGAACCACTGAGCTAAGATATGTGTTGCTCTCCTTGTCAGCTGAGCTAAATATGTAGTTCCTAACATTAGCCAGCAGGTGTCAGTATAGCTCTTTTACTTTGTACCTCTTTTACCTCACAAACCAGGATCACAGAGATGAATTACTGTTGCTCTCTTGCTTCAGTATCTGTACATATTAGAGCAGGGTCTCTTAACACTGGTCCTCGGGGCCCACTGGCCTGTCATGTACCATAACAAATCCTAAAAACATTTATGTCAGATTCCAGTCCCCAGGGCCTACTGCCCTTTCTGTTTTGGGGATTTCCCTGCTCCAACACACCTGATACAAATAAATGTTCATCATCATGGCATCAAGATCTGTCCAAGTCTGTCAATGACTCAGCCAGCTGTATCAGAGTGTGTTGAAGTGATGCAATGTCTAAGACATGCCGCAAAGAGGGCCTTTAGGGCCTAGAGTGGAAAACCACTGTCCTAAGGTAGAGTTTCAGTGAAACAGATATTTTCAATCCTCCCACTCCAGAAGTCATTGAAAAAGAAGTTAGTAAGTTGGCATAACAAGCAGAAAAATAGTTTACTTATTATACTCTTTGAATAATTCTAAGTATCTGGATGTGTTTTAGTTTGTAACGGACAAGGGCACAAGTCTAAGCTGGACACCTGTGATCTTTGATTCCTCCGCTGGCGCGGCATCAAGAACCATCATTCATCAGTTGCTGATACAGCAAAGCACTCTGGGAAATCTTTGTCAAGGCAAGGCATGGGAGGTTTATTTGTACAGCACATTTTATACACAAAAGCAACTCAAAGTGCTTCACAAAAGGTATTTACATAAACAGAACATAAAAAAACAGCTTAATAAGCAGATTAAGGCCCTGTCCCAATACTCCCACTACCCCTACATTTCATCCCTACCCCTAAATTTTGCGCGTTCCCGTGAGAGTAGTGGTGTCCCAATTCCTCTTTTCACCTAGGGGGAGTGGGGGAAACGAGGGGTATGAATCTGGCCCTACGGATCGAGGGTTTTCAGATGTTCCCTAGCTGATCTAGGGCCAGAAAAATTTCCCAGAATGCTTTTCGTCGTCATTTGCGGACTGAATAAAAAAAAACATGGTGGACATTTCTTATTTTTCTGTGAATAAAATCTATATTTTGAGTCCCACTTGGTGTCAATAGGGTTTCGGTCTGGAGAGGACGAGGGCCATGTCATCATTCTTTCATCCTTAAGGGTGTCCTGCATAAAAATCATGCAGACTTAAGCCGCGTTTATACTTGCAGTTCAGAACGCGTACGCGAGACGCAGGATACGCGTGACGTCACGTCTCGCGTATCCTGCGTATCCTGCGTACATTTGACGCGTCGACGTGCACGTTCTCAAAAAGACACTGAACGCGTACGCGACCTGCAGTTCTCGCTCTGGCCGCTAGTATCGCTGTTCCCGGTCTGATCCCAGCTGGCACGACTATGCTGCTCTCCCCTGGAGAAAGTCCCCGTGCATATATTTATGCAATATTTAACTTCCCCCCAGGGTTTCCGTTGTCCGGTAAAATATGCCGAAGTCCGGTATTTTATAATCTCTCCGGTCAAAATACTCACTGGTGCTGCGGGACTAGAGTCCCCGGGAGTACCGCGGATGGCGAGCCCCGGCCGCCGAGCCCCGGACAACCCCCGGCGGCCGAGCCCCGGTGGCCGAGCCCCGGTGGCCGAGCCCCGGTGGCCGAGCCCCGGCCGCGGAGCCCCGGCGGCCGAGCCCCGGCGGAGGTACGCGCCGAGCCTCGGTGCCTCCCGGAGCCGGGAGGAAGCGGAGCCGGGAGCCGGGAGTCAATTGACGGGACTTATTTTATTTTAAATACTCTGTTTTTCAATAAAAATACTATTGAATGACTTGCAAATGAATGACTTGGAATCATATTAGGAACAATACATTTTTTTTACCATGTTAATCTTTCTTATATTGACATCTACTTCTCCATATGAACCTAAAATTAACTGGATTTATTGTTTCGTCATTCTTGTTGAGATGGGTGAGGAGAATGCTGGATAAATTAGTCTGGAAAGACTATCCACTTTTGATAATAAGCAATAATAATAAGATAAGTCCTTTATTACTCCCTCAACGGGGAAACTCACGTAGCAGAAGTACACACACACACACACAGGGAAGGGGGTAAAACAGTAATATAAATAAGTAATACACATTAAAAAAAGAGTAATAATAATAATAATAATGTTATGGTTTTCTTTAGCTTCCTTCTAGGCACCCAGAGCTTTACAGAGATCATTATTCATTCACACACATTCTCCCCGGTGGTAGCTCCGTCTGTAGCCGCAGCTGCCCGACAGACTGACGGGAGCGTGGCTGCCATATCGCGCCAAACGGCCCCTCCGACCACCACAAACATTCATACACACTCATACACATTCACACGATGTTATAATCTCCTACATCATCCAATATTGTCCTGTAAAAGTGTTCGTTTTTCTAATCTGCTACCGCTGCTGCTGCTACTACTTCTGCTACTTAATATAAGTAGCTTTTCCAACTGTTGCTCTGCTTACTGCCCCCTATCGGTCACCATCGGTATGACAGGCTCTACTCGGGTGGTACGCGACGTGGGCAGTGGAGCATGAACAGACACAAAGCAGGCTACGCAGGCTACGCAGGTTACGTGCGTAGAGTATATCCCGGGCTTTAGGCCCAGTCCCAAATCCCCCCCTAGTCCTACTTTTCAGCCCTACCCCTACATTTTGCACGTTCCCGTGAGGGTAGTGGTGTCCCAATTCCTCTTTTCATCTAGGGCTAGTGGGGATAACGAGGGATAGTGTGTATGAATCTACCCTTCAGAGCGAGGGATTTCAGATGTTGACTCGCCGCCCGAGGGCTGGGGAAAAGTTTCCAGAATGCTTTACGTCATCATTTGCAGACTGAATCAGACAAAAAACATGGCGGACATTTCTAATTTTTAGTGAATAAAATCAATATTTTGAGTTAGTTTCTGCATAAAAATGCGTTTTGATTACATTTCTAGCGAGAAATATATATTTTACTTTCATAATATTCACTCAGAGAATATACATAATCACTCGTTTGCCCGTTGTTGCGAAGTCTATTTCAAACCTCGCCAGAATAAAGGCTGATTTATGGATCCGCGTTACACCAACGCAGGCATATTAACAGCGCTACAGCTGAAATTAAAACAGCTTTTGGCTCTCAGCTTCCTGATTTTAGGGGTGGTGCTGAAAGTAGGGGTAGTGGGTGTATTGGGACAGGGCCCTGGGAAGATTTCAAGCGCCCTAAAATCTGTGGCTTCTTTTTTAGGCGTAGTGGTAGAAAGTAGGGAGTGTATTGGGATTGGCCCAAAGAAATCTGAAAAAAGGGTCAACTCCTCATTTCTTGGTGTGATCTCAGGGCTCTGTCTGCTGACAGGTCGTCACAGATCTGATGAACCGTCCAGGTTCATATTCAGTCTGGCTATCCTCTGTTGAACTGGCAGGGGATGGATGGTGGTTAGTGCATTTGAAAAATAAAACATAAAAGAAAATAAAACTCAGAGCACAGTCGGAGAGAGTCTTTGGAGAAGTATTGCGTCCTCAGCCTCCTCCTCCTCCCTGTACGCCTCGTATCCTGCCTGCTACGCCCCGAGACCCACCTCCCAACATTTATAGAACTGAAAGGATGAACTGAAAGGATTGAAGGATGTTGAAACAAAACGTGAAGCATCTTGGGCTCAAACCGCCTGCAAGATTAAAAGTAAAACTAAAGATACGAATTGAATTTTTTTTTTTCATATTAGCATTTTTCACATCGCCATCTTTTTAGCATTTGGGGTTGTACCCTTCATCGTTATTATTTAAATCAACTGAGTCGTTATCAATCACCTTTTTTCATATGTTACTTCATTTGTTTGCATCTTTATTCCTTATATCCTTCTTTTATGTGGCGCTCCCAGTACTGGAGTTGAGGGGGGATGAGGGGGATGAGGGGGATGAGGGGGATGAGGGGGGATGGCACCCCCCCCTGAAATAAAAATGGTCAAAATCCCCCCCCCCCTGTAAAACTGCCATCCCCCCTTTCCATCCCTTATGTCATTTCATCAATGAATGTGGTTTTACTGCTATTTCAACATTTAGACTCATCACCAGAAAAATAACTCCAGAAAAATAACTTATTTGACAATTTTCACCTGTTTCAAGTAAATTTCCACTTGAAATAAGTAGAAAAATCTGCCAGTGGGACAAGATTTATCTTCTTATAACAAGCAAAAAAAACCGTATTCCACTGTCAGATTTTTCTACTTATTTCAAGTGAAAATCTACTTGAAACAGGTGAAAATTGTTGTTTTTTCCAGTGATGAGTCTTGTTTTAAGTGTAATGAGAATTTTTTTTACTAAAATGAGACATTTTAACTAGAAATAAGACAAATATTCTTGTTAAGATTTAGAGTTTTTGCAGTGATCCATGTTACTTATCCTGTGAAGGACAGAGTCATATTGATAAGTTCAGAAAAGTGTTTTTTATTGTTGTGTTTTGATGTATTTGATGTAAGCCCAGTGGATATTTAAAGCTTACAGAAGGCTGCATTTAACTGCTGCTATGTCATTCCTGCAGTATTTCTGCAGGTGTTTTGGTCACTGCTATTATTTGTAATATATTATATTATTTGTAATCAGCACAAATGATCTGTCCCCATATGATAAAATCCACCCTCCCCCTTGATATTTTTTTTTACAACTGGAGTACTGGGCGCTCCCATGGTCCACAGCTACTCAAACAATTACCAGGCGCCAAAAGAACAGCTTGTCTGTATCAGCCTGAGAAAACTCTCTCTGGTCTCCACGCAGGTCTGCAGGGGGAGTTTCCTGTTTAACCGAGCGGGGCCACAATGGGAGGAGTGAGGAGGAAGAGGAGGAGGAAGAGGAGGAGGGAGAGGAGTGAAGGAATGTCCGAGGGGAGACGAGCCTCTGCGTTTGGACACGGCCAGAGAGAGGAGGGAGGAGTGACTGCTGGGAAGCAGAAACTCACACTGAAGGAGGTGTGACTCGCTCACTCAGCCTTCGACAGTTGCGAGGATGGAAATTCCTCCGCTGAGCCGACCGACTCCAGGAGGATTTCACCTCTGAAGGAGCAACAAAGCCTGAGAAGACTTTAATACCGGCTGGCTGGGTAACGGCGAAGGTCGGGAGGCCCTGCTGACTGATCTGAAGGCTTTCAAACATGACCAAGAGGCCACACTGACTTGACTGGAAGCGTAACGGATCCCTCTGACCTAAAAGAAGAATTCAAGTCTAACAGATTTTACATCTTTGGTTGGTCTGATTTGCTGACTTGTCTCTGGATTGGTTGAACTCCACTGCTGGGATCAGAACTGAGTGTTTGGGAGATCAGCCGATCAGCTGATTGGAGCTGCAGCTGATCAGCTGAATGACAGCGTGACCCCTGAGGAGAGATCTTCTTGAGTGGGATCAGGATGAGCGGAGCAGGGGACGTGATCTGTGAAGGATGGCTGCGGAAATCACCACCAGAGAAAAAGCTACGCCGCTATGTGAGTACCGTATTTTCTGGACTATAAGGCGCTACTTTTTTCCTAGGTTTTGAACCATGCAGCTTATACAAAGGTGCAGCTATTCTGTGGATTTTTCTTCCACCGCTCGGGGCGCTCTAACCGGAATTAGAATCAAAACTAAGACAAAATAAATGCAAAGAAGAATACGCTACTTCTTCTTTAGCAGATAGAAGTAGGTAGAAGCAGATTTCAAACAGATAAATAGATAGATAAATAGAAATAAAGACCAGTTATTTTCTCTTGGTTTTGTCCTGTTTTAATCAGCAAAGTTGCTGCCGTGTTAAAAGACACAGTTAGGAAAGATCTATTTAGGTACAAACAGGTACATCATTTACAGTTCAAAATGGTTATTATTTTTTTTTAAATAGAGCGGATGCAGCTTATATGCAGGTGCAGCTTATAGTCCAGAAAATACGGTACTTATCTTAAAAACAAAATAAGGACAGTCAGATATGATCACTGTGCTTTTCACTGTGTACTCTGACTTGTCAAAGAAACTCCAGCAGGAATACCGACCGTTCTGTTCACAGAAGCCCTTGGGAGTCATTTACCAACTCAGTTTGCAGTTTATCTCTCTGTGTCATCAATATTGACACAAGGAGTCATTTCCTAATTATGAAAACAATAAAACATGCGGACGAGCGCAGCCGCCAGCTGCTGGATAGTGAACACCCACGTCTGGTCTGTTAGAGCATAAACCACGTGATCCTTATACTTCTAGATCTGCAAAAGTCAAGAACATCAGACGCAAATACAGAAGTGATCCTCCTCTCCTTAATCAGTGAAATTATTACGGAAAGTTACACTTCGGTATTTCAGCGGAGCTGAGGACTGAAAGTTGCTGACCTTTTTTAAAAGTACTGAATACTTGGTTGTGTTTAGTAAACCCCCCCCCCTGCATTCCAGCCACAGATTTTCATCCGTTCAAATAGAGTCTTGCCGAGAAAGCAACTGTTAAAGTCACAACAATGTGAAAGAAATTGACCTTTTATATTGTGTGTGCAAAGAGTTCCCAACTCAGAAGGGCCGAGGGTTTAATAAAAGCAACAAACCTACGTTACAAATATGCAGCAGGCCGTTTGTCCGCCTGCAGCTCAGCTCACTTTCCAGTATAACAGCACGCACACACACACACCCCACATTTCTGGCATGCCTTGCCAGTGAGTTGAGCTAATCTCATCCCTCCTCCCCATATTTTATCTCAATCTTCCCATTTGCAGAGGAATCTTTGCTCTGCCTGTAGTTTATTCCTCCGTTTTTCTTTCATTCATGGCGCTTTCTCTTCCTCTTCTATTGTCATATGTCTTCCTTCCCCAGTGTGTGTGTGTGTGTGTGTGTGTGTGTGTGTGTGTGTGTGTGTGTGTTAGGAAAGTGAAAGAGGAGTAAATGGGACAGAGGAACTCTTTTTGGAGAAGTTTTCACATCTGGAAACGAAACGTTTTATGATGGGAAAGTGAGCAAAGTCTGACAAAAGGAAATAAACAAAGCATAATGGAAAGTCCGGGGAAGAATAGAGTAAAAGGCAAAAGTTTAATGCGGTTCCCATGATTCTTCTTTGCAGACAATAGTGAATTAAATCCAGTTTTGGGGGCAGACTGTCTCACTATCAGGCAGAGGTGTCTTCAGTATTCACATTCATTACTCAGGTAGAAGTATAGATACTAGAGTTTAAAAATACTCCTGTAGAAGTTGAAGTATCAACTCAAGTTTTTTACTCAAGTAAAAGTATAAAAGTACTGGTTTCAAAACTACGTAAAGTATAAAAGTAAAAGTAATGTAAGGGGGAAAAAGCCATTGTAAATGAATGCATCTTAGTATAATGCAAATATATTAAAGAAGCATATATGTGTACTATTGAGCATTAACATGTGTTTCAGAGAGCAGCAGATATGATGACTAGTTGCCTATAAGTATTGTAATGGTGCAAAAAGTCAAACTTCAGAGGCATGTTATCATTTATCCTAACCTTTATTGGAATGTACATCCAAGTTTAGTTGCAGGAATCTGAGGGAACGGATGTAAGAACAAAACTGGACAAGAACATCTGAAACAACCACAACCAAATTCACTCTATCCGGATGGAGCAATTTAACTGGATAGTTTTTATTAAAGGCCAAAATGAAATAGAGTAATGAGGCTGTTTTTAAAATGTAAGGAGTAAAAAGTACAGATAATTGCATGAATATTTTTTTTTTTTTGTTTTTTTTGTTTTTTTTTATTGAACAGAATTTTTTAAACAAGAAAAACACACTTTATACAAAACTACTAGTAGAGGAAATATAAGAAAAAGAACATCCAGGAGGTTTTATGAACGAGAGACATATAAACAAAAATAAGAGACAAGTAAAGTCAATACAAAGTAACTGTAAGGCATTTTGAAGCAAATAGCATCAACATTTCAGAAAGAGACTTAAAATAAAAGATACTTTGATATACTAATTACTAATTACTAATTTTTTTGCAGAGTTATTTGACTTAATGTTTTTTAAAGAAAGAAAAAAACTTTTGAAATCATTTATAAAAAAATGGAAAGAGGGCTCCATTTTTCTCCACTTACAACAATGTATGTGGTATTTAGCCAGTAAGAGAATGAGATAATTGCGTGAATATGTAAGGAGTAAAAGTAAAAAGTCGCCTGAAAAATAATTAGTCCAGTGAAGTATAGATAACCACAATTTCTACTTAAGTAAGGTAACAAAGTATTTGTACTTGGTTACTTGACACCTCTGCTATCAGATGAAAGCAGCGAGGCTTCAGACGAAGGTTCCTTCTGTTAAGACTGTTGAGTGTGATGGTATACACAGCCCAGTGTGTATACGTGCACGCCGTCTGGCCAGCTGTGTTTCAATCATCAACACGTTAGAACTGAAGAACACGTGCAGCAACGGGCTGCACGAGGTCACGGTAAGTCTTGGGGATAGAGTTCGTGGCGCGTTCCTCATCACGCACTTCTCGCTCTGCCTAAGACCGTGAGGTCATAAACTAATCGCTCTCATCTGGGCCTCCCGGAAGATTTAGCAACATGCAGACACACACAGAGGGAACAAAACAACGTGAGGTATTTGGTAACGTTAAGCCCAAAAGCAGATGTGTCACATGGGTGAGATACACCCATAGGGTCAAATCCAGTTAAAACAAGCAAAGCAAACAAAGGGTTTGTGTCACATGTCTGGATTGGATACATCCTACACTGCAAAAACTCCAAATCTTAACAAGAATATTTGTCTTATTTCTAGTTAAAATGTCTCATTTTTAGTCAAAAAAAATCTCATTACACTTAAAACAAGACTCATCACTGGAAAAAACAAAAATTTTCACCTGTTTCAAGTAAATTTTTACTTGAAATAAGTAGAAAAATCTGCCAGTGGAACAGGATTTTTTTGCTTGTAATGAGAAGATAAATCTTGTTCCACTGGCAGATTTTTCTACTTATTTCAAGTGAAAATTTACTTGAAACAGGTGAAAATTGTCAAATAACAAGTTATTTTTCTGGTAATGACTCTTGTTTTAAGTGTAATTAAAAGTAGTGTGTTAAAAGATATTTTAACTAGAAATAAGACAAATATTTCTGGTAAGATTTTAAGTTTTTGCAGTGTAGTCATTTGCCAGATCTTTTCTGGCCTCCTACTTAATATAGTTGGTTAAAACAATAAAGCAAATAAAGTCGTCATCATTATTAAACAATACATGAAAAAATAGATACATTATGTATAAAAAAAAAAATAAAAAATTACACAAATGAGAAGGCAATACCACTAGAGGCAACTACATGGTTTATTGAGATTGGAAAATAGTGAGTTTTTAAAGAGATGTAATGAATTGAGTTCTCTTATATTGATGGGTAGGTTGTTCCAATCAGATGGGGCTTTGATGGGGCTTTGAACTTAATAGCATGTCTGCCAAAACAGCTTTCTTAGTCCGAAATCTTCACACCAATTTCATGCAAAAATCCACAAAAGGCGCTTTTGGGCTGCAAAAATCTTCTTATAACTATTGCAAGAAGCATCCCTCCTTTCTTTAGTCACATGGCTGCCACTGGCTTGGCAGCAAAACAGAAAACAGAAGGGCGGCTTTCTCTGACAGTTATGAAATCATTCCTGCAGTCCAAAACAAAGTATGACAGTCAGTTATAGGTGAAGAGAAGCCGTTTGTAGGGCTGCTTAACAAGTAATTCGTCTTTCATTGGCAGTCTGATGTCTGTTGCCTTATAGGGGCACATAGAGGGCGCAAAGCGGCGGCCGCCGCCGGCTTTCCTATTCATTGTGTATGTGCTGTCCAATAGGAGAGAAGGTGGTGGAGGGTGGAAAAAAAACTTGCAGGTTGTAGATCAGAGACGATCAACATGGAGGAAAGAATGATCTTGGCTGTGAGTCTGTGTGAGGAGCTGTGGGATGAGACTGCAGCCTATCGTAACCTCAATAAAAAGGGACAAAAGTAGAGAGAAATCTCCCAGAATTTGGACATACCTGGTGTGTTTAAAAGTGGTAGAAATGTGATATTCTTTTGCTCTTTTAACAATAAAATGTTAGTTTAAGATAAAATATAGCATTTCCACGCCTCATATCAGGATCAGTTGAATCATTTATCAATATATGTGTCAGGCTGGTGTGGTGAGGACCCAGATGCAGGAGAGCGAAGGCTGGAGTTTAACAAAAAAGGGTTTATTCCAAAGAAAAGGCAAGGACCAAAGACCAAAGAGCTGCTTAGCAGGATCAAAAACACAAAAACAGGGATCAGAAAACTGGAGCAAAAACAGGCAGGACACATGGAGGGAAAACACAGGAACCACAAGGAGCAAGGCAATGACAAGACCAGATATACACAGGGGATAACGAGACACAGGTGCAGACAATCAGGGAAAATGGGACACAGGCGGGGCAAAACAGAAACCAACTGGGGGGAATGTCAAACCCTGACAATATGGTTATGAAAAGACCACGTGTCAATACTTTTGTAAACTGAAGCAGATACTTTACTACATGTACACTCAGTATATCTAAAAATCTAGATGACTGACATGAGATAAAAAACAACAACATAGTTCAGAAAGGTTTTTTATAAAATATGTTTTTAACTATTTACAGTGGATGACTTGAAGAAAAAAATGGAAAAACTTGAGGGACAGATATATGACGGAGAGGAAGGGAGGCCAGGCGTTCAGTTGCAGTGATGAAGCCTGAAGTTGGTTGATCCTGCTGAGGCTCCAACTCTCCCCAACAGGCTGTAACTGCTCCCTGTTCAGCCTGAAGTAGAAGCTCATCATGGAGCTGGAGCTCCAACGAGCCTGTATTCCCCCAAATCCTGTCTTCATGAGGATTTCATGGACCCTCCTTGCTTCTGCTGCTCGTCTCATCCTCCTCCTCAGAAGAACTAAAGCCAGGGCTTTTCCTTGAAGCAGGGACAGATACATTTTGCAAACCGAGCAGTAGCTACTGTACGTCCAAACGAGTGGGAAAACGGCGCCAGACCGGAAAAACTTATTTTCGGTCGCCAAGCAACTTGCAACAAATATGTACTTATCACGGTCCCTGGAGCTCTGAAAACCCCTCCTCCTCCCTGGCTTCCACCTGTCCGCTCCCATCCTGTGGACGCTAGGTGATGTCCATTACCCCAAATGTCTGTGCACATGTCTTATGAGCAGGAACTGATTAGGTTTGAGCCGAGACAACACAATTCAAGTGTTTTATCATCAAGTAAGCATATGAAGTCTTCATTGTGAGAGCTGATTGACTGGATTACTGTATATTCTAATGGTACTGTAGATAAATGTGTCAAGTTTTGAGATGAGATTGTCTTTCCATTTCCAGGACTTAGTTCCTCCTGAGTGACACATGAGAAAACAGCAATGTAAAGGCTGAATTATGGTTCTGCGTTAAACCAACGCAGAGCCTACGCCGTAAGTTAGCGGCTACGCAGGAGTCTCTCCGTAGCCTACGCCGTAGCCTGACCTGCACCTCCCAAAAAATGTAACTACGCGTCGAGGCGACGCAGACCCAACGCAGACCGAGAGGGCTGTGATTGGTTCACTTGGAAGCAACGCATTTCCGGTTCTGGTTCGTGAAGCAGTCGTGAACTTTCAGCGCTCTTTTCTTCGTGTGTGTGTGTGATTTTTTATTTTTTTTTGGGGTTGTTTTGGTTTTTTGCACAATAGTTGTCCTCATCGCTTTGATTCACTGTGACCAGAAAAACCGGAAACAAAGTATCAACTAGCGCTCTGGGGGGGTATTGCACCGCGGCGAAATAGAGTGATGGAAAAGTCCGAAGGATTCACGACGGCGTCACGGCAACGGCGTAGGCACTGCGTTGGTTTAACGCAGAACCTTAAATCAGGCTTAAGCGTTCACTGTGTCCACGGATCCCCATCAAAGTGAATGTCCATGAAGTCAAACATCTACGGTTCTGATGAGAACATTTGGATTAATTGTAGTAAACGAAGAAGTGAATGGTGGGAATTATGTTATTCAGGTCTGGTGTTAATTTTGGTTTTGAGACAGGAAGAAGGAAGAGTTATTTTAGACCCATTGTGCCCACTTCCTGCAAGGGGTTGAAGATCAATAGAGGAAGCATAGCGAAACCTGGGGAGTCTGAGACTGTGGCAGGAAAAGAGGTTATCATTGTTGCTTTTCATTTCACAGCTCAAACTGACATTATCCTCAGAAAACAAACAACAAAAAACAGCTAAGCACACAATGTGAAACATTTCCGGTTGGTTTCTCTAAAACCACCTGTAACTCCAGGCGCTCAATCGCTGTCTATGGGGTGTGTATACTGTCTAACACTGTTTCTGTTTGCCCATCTCATCTCAGCTCCATCCAGGTTCATTTTACCCAAATTTGTGTTTTATTCATTTGACGATCAACTTTTTGTGCAGCAGCCAAGAAAGTTGCTTTTGTCAACGAAAATTATGACTAAATATTGTCGTCAATGAACCTTTATCACCTGAGGAAAAGGAGATGAGACGCAACGAAAATGCTGGTCATGTGACGATAACGATAATTAAATATATAATATATTATCGTAGAGGAATAAAAAACTGACTAAAATGTAGATTACAAAATAAAAACTGCTAAAATGTCTCTTCATTTTCATTGACCATAACCAGACGAAATGTTCTAGCAAAGATCCTTAAAGGAGACCTATTATGAAAAACACGTTTTCTTTCTTTAACATATATAAAGTGGTCTCCCCTCAGCCTGCCAACTCAGAGAAGGAGGAAAGCAACCAAATTCTGCAGTGTCTGTACAGCCGCCCGGATGAGCCGTCCAGTGTGATGTGGATCTACGAGCCAATAAGATTCTGCTCCCGTCGTTACGTAACCAAAATGCAAACCACGCCCACAACTATAAAACCATGTAAATTCATGCGAGCGTCCGACTATCGTAGCACTGCGTGACATCAGACGCTCTCTGTCCATCTCCCTCCAGCAGCTGCCACTTTATTGAGGTTTTTGTAGTGAAATGAGGAGGAATCATAGAGATAACTTCTCATTTCAACTAACTGGATCAGCCGTCCTCATCCATGACTGTTTCCTACAGCGCTTTCAACCGGCTTTCAACGCGAGCGACAGGAAGAAAATAGAAGCAGGGCGTCCGACAAATGTTCAGCTGTGCAGCGCTGCGGCCAGTTAGAACAGTCCAATAGAAAATAAAGCAATGGAATTGATTTTGTCACTGACGCTCGCTCGCATCGCATACAATTATGACACGGTGTAAAGGCTGATTTATGGTTCCGCGTTACACCAACGCAGAGCCTACGCCGTAGGGTCTGCGTCGATTTAACGCAGAACCGTAATTCAGGCTTAACTCCGCCGGCCGGAGCTTCCGCCATTTTTTCATAGCGGTGTATCACGTCATTCAGGCAGCCAATCAGCACAGAGCCTCATTATCATAGCCCCGCCCCCTCAGAATCCCTCACAGATAATGAGGTTAGAAACGGTAAAGATGAAGACATGGTTTAGAGGCTGAATTTCTAATTTATCTAGAAAAAAACAACCAAAAGATTGTTTTTAAGACATTCAAGGCCTGTTTAAAATAGACATTAAATGCCATAATAGGTCCCCTTTAATGTTCATGTTTTCAGTAGTTTCCTCTGGTTTAGTTCTGCTGGTGACGTTAGTCCTCAATCCCAGTCGCTGCAGCGGGGAATCAGATCCAGAAGATGCAGCTGCAGAGTTAGAGGCTGATGCCGTTAACGCAGAGCTCTAGGTTCACATCATTTAAAAACAAAGTTACATAGAGAAACGCGGGGATCTGCTCTGGGGCTGGAGAAGAAGAAGATCCATCTTTGATACACTTTCCTACAAAGACGTGGAAAAGAAAAAGACGGGGAGAAATGCGGAAAAATAAATACGTTGTAAACTCAAATTAGAGTCTTCTGTATCTGGAATGAATGTATTCTTGAGTCTATAAGGTAACAAATATAAAATTGTTAAATGGGTTTGGCTAAATACAATCTTTGACTAAAACTAGACGAAAATGGTCCTGGACAATTCTGACTAAAATAAGACTAAAATGCTCAGACTTCGACTAAAACTTGATCCGACTAAAAGGAGAATGAACGTGACTAAAACTAATAAAAACTAAAATGATAGCTTGACCCAAAGACTAGACTAAAACTAAGATTAAAACAGGCTGAAACAACACTAGCAGCCACCACAGATACTGTTCAGAGAGGTTTGCTGTTGTCATACACCGTAAATCTGCCTTATAAGAAGGTCCCACTTGGTGTCAATAGGGTTTCGGTCTGGAGAGGACGAGGGTCATGTCATCATTCTTTCATCCTTAAGGGTGTCCTGCATAAAAATCATGCAGACTTATCCTACAACCGCTGCAAGAAAGTGTTTTTCTAAAAGCAGGTAGTAGGTGCGGGGCTTGCTTGGCTTTAATAATAGCAGGCCATAGCAGTTCCACAGCTCCACTTTACTGGCATCTGATTGGAACCGGGACTCTGAACCTGTTACCGATCACATCCATCTGGACTGCCAAGACCTCGAAAAATCTGTCACAAAAAGGAGAAAAATCCAAGGCACTCTTCTTCAAATATAAAAAGCCTTTATTTGAAATGGCTATTTCATGTAGAAGATTAAAAAAGTGGGTTACAGCCCACGCGTTTGGGCCACAGCCTTCCTCAGGGTGTAACACTTAACACATTATTATTGATTCTCCTTAAATGGGATGATTGAAATCACCTGGGCAGGTGGGAGGACAAATGGAAACAAGAGAAATAACAGATAATGACTAATAAATGGCTCCACCAATTGTTAAACAATTAAATACTGGAAATAGGAGAAGAAAGAACACTATCTGTAATGAAAAAAGGTTACAAAAAAGGACTGAAATCAATGTCTTCATTTAAACCTGGATAGATAGTGGCTTTCATTTGGTAAATGTAAAAGGTCAAAGTAATTTGAGTCTGTCACCACCTCTAATGTTTTTTTGAATACTTTCTAGGCCTTCAACCATAAGTGAACCTCGAAAAATCTGTTGACATTTCTTCTTAATCCTAATATTTGTTTTTACCCCTCGGTCTGGCACATTTCAATAAAACCATCTGTTCATAGACCTATATGAGGAGCAAGGCGTACCTTTCTCTCAGATGCTTTCAACATTCAACATTCAACATTGAGGTCAAATATCCACTTAATTATGGAGATATGTTTAAACATACCTCCAAAACCCTGATCAAGGAGTGGATTCAGCTAATGACCATCATTTAAAGGAGAGACTGCATCAGCCATTGTTACAGAAAAGAAGATGTCCCTGTGTGAAAGTGTGTCCATATGAGCTCTGGAGGTCTTATTGACCCACATATTGTTGCCCACTCAAAAAAGTGTGTTTGAGTGTAATGAGATTTGTTTTGGACTAAAAATTACATTTTAACTAGAAATAAGACAAATATTCTTGTTAAGATTTTGAGTTTTTGCAGTGCACTTTTGTTGTTATTCTTCAATGATGCGATCTGATAAGGCTAGCTTCAACCATTTTAATATTTTCTATAATTATATAATAAGTTTCTGGGAGGGACTTTATAAAGTGATGGAGTCACAAGTAGCCGGTGCAAAGATTTCTTTATTTAGAAGGTGTAGAATAATATTTTCTTACATGCTGCAGCCACCCTGTTGCTTTCAACTCGCCAGTATTTTGAAGATAACTGATCAAACAGAACCAGGACGGAGAGTAAACACCCTCCTACTGCCATCTCTTGCCAGTGTTTCCTGTTCAGTCACTTCCTCTTCCTGTCTGTGTTTAGAGAGAAACAAAAAAAAAAGGGGGGGGTGGAGGGGTGGGCATGCTCTCGTTGGCTTAATTGCTCCACACTTTTAATCACATCCTCGCACAAACACCAGCACACCCACGGAGGCTCGGGCCTGTACAATCCCGTTAGTTTTGGTTGAGAAACACTTGAGCTGTGGATCAGAAGGATTCAGCGTGTTTGAATTCCCTCCAGAGGCACGAGGCTTCCTGCGCTTCTAATCTCTCCCTGTCGAGCTGGTTCTGAAATGACGTTCCTCTAATTCCTGAAAAGCTCACGTTGGCGCGGAGTGTGCAGATGCTGTTATTAAATGAAAACCCTCCGTCATGCTCTGGTTCACACCTTTTAAGTAACCAAAATTTGTCTTTGGCACCCTACACTGTAAGAAAAAAAACGTTGTTTTTACGGAAAAAAACTGGCAGCTGTGGTTGCCAGAATAATATATAGACTTTATATATAGACTTTATTACAGGCTCATGGCCCACATGGTAGGAACAATACAACACATAAGAGAATAAAAAAAATAAAAGAATAAAATACAAATGCATATATAGAGAGACAAATATAAAATACAGTTTACAGTTCAAGAGAGACACTCATTCCACCGTCCTCTAATGGTGGACGTGTACCTGACAGAGCTACGGCTGGGGTCCGTCATCAGCCTAATTAGACCATTCAATGACGAGTCCAGTCGGCACATGAACTTATATGTCAGGTTCCTTAAGAGAGCCTTAAAGGTGGTGAGACCCAAGGAGCAGAGGAGCTCACTAGCTCTGGTGCTCCTAGGTTTATGTAACAGGATTCTTAGACAATCGTTGTAGGCTACTTGTAGTTTTTGTAGGCTCCCCCTTTTATAGTTCACCCACAATGGGGCTGTATATAGGGGGGTGCAGTATGTTCTAAACAGGTTTACTTTTACCTCAGTAGTACAATGATGAAATTTTCTAACCAACATATTTGCTTGTATATAAAGCATTCTCCTCTGTCTTAACATATCTTCATCATCCTCAAGGGTATCTGTAATGATGTGACCAAGATATTTTGTACTTTTAGCCACACATACTGTTTGCCCAGACAGGCGAAAGTTTGGGAATCTGAGCTCCCCATCTTCCTTAGCTCTGCAGATTAAGACCATGCTCTTCTTAGCATTATACTTGATGTTAAAATCTAACCCATAGTTCGAACATATATTTAAAAGCTGTTGGAATCCACTGCTACAGGGGGAAATGATGCTAAGGTCATCTGCATACATGAAGTGATTAATTAAAGTATCACCCATCATACAGCCTGTCTTACATTCTCCCAGCTGCTTGGATAGACCATCCATATATAAGTTAAAGAGGGCGGGGCTTAAAATCCCCCCCTGACGGACGCCATTACCCACACGAAAGGGGGTGGATAATGTGCTCCCCCATCTAACTTGCATTTGCTGGTTTGCATACCAGTAGACTAGGATGCGAATTAGCCAGTTAGGTACACCCCTAAGTTTGAGCTTATTGAAAAGCTTATAATGGTGGATGAGATCAAAGGCTCGAGAAGCATCAATGAAACCCACAATCATACTGGAACCTTGACTTCTGTATGTCTCCACTGCCTCTTTCAGAGCGTAGATACATTGGTCGGTACTGTGTTTAGGCTTAAAGCCAAACTGATTATCTGTAGTGGTTATATATACACTTAAATGGTCAAGAAGAAGTCTTTCTAAGACTTTAGACAATATACTTGCGAGAGCTATTGGTCTGTAATTATCAATGCTTCCAACTTTACCTGCTTTGTCTTTTATTACCGGGACCAGCACAACAGACAGCAGGGAGTCTGGAAGGGTACCATGAGTCAGCAGCCCAGAGAAGCAGATAGACAGCAGTACTGCATATCTGGGCCCAGCTAGCTTTAAATGCTCTGCTGTTAAAGTGTCCAAGCCACTGGATTTTCCATCAGCAAGTTTCCCTATGGCATTAAAAACCTCCTGGGTGTTGAAAAAGACATTGTTTTCTTCTTCAATTATGCCTACTTCATAAGGCTGTCCTTTGACACAATTGAAAAGTGTTGCATAATGCTGCCTCCAGAGGTCGGCGATGTCTACAGGATTTGTTACCCCCTCTACATTGCATGGGAGAGGTGCTTGGGCCCTATTAATAGATTTGACCCCTTTCCAGAAGTTAGTGTTGTCATTGTTAAGAAGATTTTCAGCCATAGAGTGGGCACTTAGTGCCTGCTCTTGTTTGTTTATATATCTTATTGCATATTTATACTTAGCATTTGTTTTTTTCTTGTGTTCAAGGGCAGGTCCCTGTCTGGGCCTCCCTGCTGTTACCCAGGCCTTATGGGCTTTATTGGCTTCTTCATGGTGGCCAGCTACGAATTGATTCCACCCAGGCCTAGTGTGCTTGGCCTTCCTATTACGGGTGAATAAAGACCTGCTAGCGTCCTGTAGGGCTCGCACTATTTCATTATACAACACACACAAGTTTTCACCATGGGAGGAGTCAACACAATTTACATTTGTGCAACATATGGCATTCATAGGCATATTCACTTTACACAATAGTTCATTAGAGTAGAATGAGTATTTGAGGATATCATCTTCAGTTACTTTGCTCCAATTTATTTTTGCCTCTCTGTTCTCATTATTCTTAGCAAGTGTGGGGACATTGTTCACATTTAAAACCATAATAATTGGGATGTGGTCAGATGTGGCTAATCCATAACAGATCTCCATACATTCAATTGAGGCATGAGCATCCACAGTTGAGACAACGTGATCTAGCCAAGAGGTGGTGTTCCATGCTTCACTAACGTAAGTAAAGCTCGAGTCTGGCAGAAGCTGCTTGCTAGATATTACTAGGTTGGCATCGTTAACAAAAGTACTCATGTGATTAGCAAATAGAGATTTTTTGTCTGTCAAGTCAGCATTGTAGTCTCCCAAAACATAAATGCATGAGGAGTTATTTTCTTCAATAAATGATACAATAAATGCAAGTCTGCTCACAAACTCATCAACATGTTCATAAGATTCATATGGTGTATATATATTGAGAATAATAAAATTCTTTCCATCACAGTTGAACTCAAGACCTATTGCCCAGTCAACATTTAAGCGTATAACTTTAACCATTGAGTCATATTTTATATTCCATAGGATGGCGACCCCCCCAGCAATCCTACCTCTGAGTATTCTCGTGCTAAGGTCGGTGGTTGACTCTCCAGCACCATGGAATTCTGAATGCAAGGTGTTCAGGCCATCCAAGTCCTGCTTGGCCAGCCAAGTCTCTTGAATGCACAAGAAATCGCAGTCTTCAAGCAGTGAATCAACCACCAGCCGCCTCGCTTTGTCGGCTGCAGTTTGCCCTACTCGTAGGCCCCGAGTGTTGTAGGATACAATCTTCATTATGCACCAGTGTTATTCCCGTCAGGGCTGGTGGTCGCCACGTTGTCCCCCGGCAGGGCTTGCAGCTCTCCTACTCCTGGGAGCGATGACTCCCCTCCGCGCCGGGAAGGGATCCTCTCTGGTAGTCTCTCCACCACCGCCGCTCCTCTTGGTCGTCGAGGCTCGAAATATTGCCTGACCACTGATCCAGCAGGCCAGAACTGGGGGTCATACATATCTTTCCAATCATTCCATTCTGCAGTAATACAGAACGAGCTGAACCTGCTGTAAGGTGTTTCGATTTTTCTGCACTTCACTTCTCTGTTCATCTTAACTTGTAAAAAGTCACGGAGTGTGTCAGCATCTAAATCCAGCGTGAATTTCGTGGCGAATACTCTGACCACCTTTGTATTCACCGTGGACAGTTTGTCGTTGTTAATCACCGCCGTCCCAGTGATGCCGGCTTTTTTCCGTGGATGTTTGGCTGCGTGGTTCCCAGCTGAGCTCTCTAGGGCTGCCGTCCGAGTATATTTGGCTGCGCGGTGACCAGAACTCCCAGGGGCTGCTGTTCGTTTAAGTCCACGCTTCGCCACTGTGCTCCAGCTGCGGGTCTCCGTCGTGCCTGGGGCCGTTTCACTGCCATGAGCGGGGGACACGCCAGGGGGTCCAGAGTCAGACAACGCTGACCACATCCTTCCTCCCTTCGGGGTTTTTCGGGCAGGGTGGAGCAATACCTGCTGCCCATCCGCCGTCACACCAGCTGTTGCCGAGCTGAGGCTCTGTTCCGACCCGCTGTTTGTGGCGTCTTCAGTCTCAGATGTAAGAGTAGCATGCGCCACCTGGTTAGCAGCATTAGCCGGGTTAGCAGCCACGGAGGAGCTGACACCACCCCCCGCAGCAGCAGTAGCTGTGTTTTCCACCGCCACCAGTCGCTGGTTAATGGAGCCTGTGGCCTCCAGCAGCACCTCACAAGCTGTTGCCTGCGACGTGAGCGAACTTTTTAGGAGTTCAATGTCGGCATTAATCTGCAACATTCTCCCAAGTAGGGCAGACACATCCACATGTTTGAATGAGATGGGTGGAAGTTCATCAATGAAGTGGGACACAAATCGTGGTCCAGACTCACTGCTTTTCTCCTTAAACACGGCCAGGCACATTTTGATGTATAGCTCGTCTTTTTTCTCTCCTCGGTGGGAAGACCAGCGTTTTGAGTCAGGGAACAACGTCGCCATTACTTCCTTGGAGGCTTCAATTCTCTGTGAGCTGAAGCTTGTCTTAACCAGCTTGATGATGTTGTCTTGGTCAAGCGTTCTTGATTTAATCAATAAGAAGTTTAGAAGCTCATCTTCAACAATGGTATCACCATCTGTGGTATGATATATAGTAGGTTTGATTCGGGCAAACGCTCCCGCATCACACCGACGCTGCTCACCGTCGGCCATTTTGTAGAGAGCCGACGCCCTGCCTACTGTAATACTGTAAAAGATACATCAGATTGCAAAACACATTACAGAACAACCTGTAAATTAGGGCTGTTCGATTAATCGATTTTAAATCGTAATCGCGATTATGTAATTAGAACGATGTTAAAATGTGAAAATCGTAAAATCGATTTTTCACTTTTTTTTTTTTTTTTTTTTTTTTTTTTTAACCTTGTCTGCACACATATTAATGATTGATACCATATTAATGATTGATGGAAATACCTCTCAATACCTGCGACAAGTTTTCACTTAAAGCCCAATGGGGCAAATGTTCAATAAAAAAACTGCATATTTGAAATAATTTCTTTGCCTTTTGTCAATTCACAAAATAATCGTAATCGTAATCGAAAATCGGATTTTGAGAGAAAAAAATCGAGATTTTATTTTTGGGCAAAATCGAACGGTAAATTTTACAATTTTAAACTGTAATCCTTTACAAAATAACATTATACAATTTACGTACAAAACTGGTCAATTCAACATCCATTTTCAGCGAAATTAGCATGACTATACCTCCATTAAAGCTATTTTCTCCTGTACGAATTACGTGCAGCCATTGCTTATTTTACATCTAATCCCATTAGATTTCACTGGAAAACATCAAAATAGAGGCATTATTAATCGGTAAAAGCCTCATTATAAGACAGTAATTTAACTGAATTTTTCCGCTTATTTTATTAAAAGATTGTGTGTTGTGTAATATATATTTTGTAGTATTAATAGCAGTGTTTTGTTGTGAAATCATTGAATTCTTTGAGTAATTCAGTCTTCATTAAATGAGTTATTACCAGTTAGACAGACAAACTCTGACACAATGTCAACAAAGATTTTCATCTGTAACATTTACGGTCCTTCACCGTTGCTATTTCACAGTTTTTTACGGTAATTTCTACGGGCTTTTCTTACAGTGTACCGACACTAGGGATGGGCGGTATGGACTAAAAAATGTATCACGATAATTTCTAGCATTTATCCCGATAACGATAAAAATTACGATAAAAAAATACCAATTCAACTCCATCTTTTTTCCTTCCTTCCTTCCTTCCTTCCTTCCTTCCTTCCTTCCTTCCTTCCTTCCTTCCTTCCTTCCTTCCTTCCTTCCTTCCTTCCTTCCTTCCTTCCTTCTTCCCTCCTGCTCTCTCCTTCCTTCCTTCCTTCCTTCCTTCCTTCCTTCCTTCCTTCCTTCCTTCCTTCCTTCCTTCACGTACGTTGTGCGTGGATTTAACACAGAACCATAAATCAGTTTTACACAAAAACATCATCAACAGGAATTTATCGTTTTTACCACGAGATGATAAATTCTTACCGTGGGGAATTTTTTTGACGGTTTATCGTGAATGGTAAAATATCGCCCATTCCTAACCGACACACTCACTTACTCACTCACACACACATGCACACATGCACACACGAGCGGTTAGTCATGTTTGAAGTACGAGTAGTTTTACCCTGCAGATCACTCGGGGGGGAAGAGGCTGTGACTGGAAGTTGGTGTCAAACATTTAACCATCCAGTGAATGTGTCTTGGATGTTAGTCAATGTTCACGTGTGCTGGAGCGTAAAACGTCGGACATGGGAGAGAAACAAGTTGTTTCCAAAGCGCTTTTGTTTGGGAGGAGAAAGACATGAAAAACATAACGATATCTGAGCTCACAATGAAGTAAAGTTAGAAGTTTGAGAAGGCTTGGGAAGCTGAAATGAGGTGCAGATGGTTAATTTAACCAGGAATTTGCAAGGAGATGTGTTCTCCTCCAGTGGATTTCAGACTCTGTTCCTACAGTTTCACAATGGATTGGGAGTGTTATAGAACTCATCCCTTTAGAAGCTTTTAGCTTCTGGCTCAAGGACAAACCATTCATGTTTTTTCACATCTCGGACCCTTTTCTGGAATATATTAGGGACAACAGGCCTGACATTGAAAGATACATTTCTAGGTTCTGATAATGTATGTAACACGCTGTTACCATGATATCATGATTGATTACCCCTTCTGTCTTGGTTATTACTTATTTATTGACTTGTTACTTATCTTATTCATATTTACTTATTTTTTTGTAGGTTCGCCATTTAGCTCTTTAAGTTTTATCCCCCCCTTTTTTCTCTCTCTCTTTTTTCTCCCTTTCATTTCATTATTATTATTTTTTTTTTATTTTTTTTTAATATATATATATATATATATATATATATATATATATATATATATATATATATATATATATATATATATATATCATTTTTTTATTTATTTTTTTTTTATTTACGTTTATTTTTTGTTACTTTTCTACTTTGATTTGTCTGTGTGGAGAGTGTGTTCCATGTTTTGGGTGGTGTTTAAAAGAGCATATTTCTGTAATGTCATTTAATTCATGACAGTCTGACCCTTTGAAATCAATAAATATACTTTATAAAAAGAAAAAATCAACATGGAATTACACGTAAACACACTTTGCACATTTTCATAACTTTCTCTATTTGTCAAGGCATGGAAACGGCGCTGGTTTGTGCTGCGAAGTGGACGCCTGAGTGGAGAACCAGATGTCCTGGAGTACTACAAGAACCCCCAATCCCGTCGGCCAATCAGGACCATCAACCTGAATCTGTGCGAACAGGTAAAACAAATGAAGAACCGTGACAGGATCCTGGACGACAGCTGAGAACACAAACACTTCTTGATGGACCTTTGACTTTCTCAGGTGGACGCTGGGCTTTCATTCACTAAGAAGGAGCTGGAGAGCAGCTTTGTTTTTGACCTGAAAACGGAGGAGAGGACCTGGTACCTGGTGGCAGAGTCCGAGGAGGACATGAACCGCTGGGTGACGTCCATCTGCCTGCTGTGTGGCTTCAACCCCACAGACGACGGTAGGGCAAAGACAAGTCCAGACGGGTCAAAACTACTCCATGTATCAGGCTTGCTTTCCATTTGAAATGGTAAAGTGTGTGCGTGTGTTGTGGCCAGAGGTGGGTAGAGTAGCCAAAAATTGTACTCAAGTAAAAGTACTGTTACTTCAGAATAATATGACTCAAGTAGAAGTAAAAGTAGTCATCCAAATAATTACTTGAGTAAAAGTAAAAAAGTACTTGGTGAAAAAACTACTCAAGTACTGAGTAACTGTTGAGAAACGTCTGATTTATTTTTTTAACACAACCATTCAAACAGACAAAAGTACAAAATAATCATCCTCAGGCAAATTAAATCAATAAAATTATAAAATAAATTAATAAAAAATAAAAAATAGCTTAAATTAAAATAATCTTAAAGGTATTGTGACATAATTTTTAACATGCTTTTAACACTATTAAAAGTCTTGGCCAATATCCCTCAAATGTGTCTAAAAGGGTGTAACAAGAAAAACTTCACTCCAGTACTCCATGCCTGGCTTGGAGATGACGGTGTTTTTTGCGACGTGAAAAACGCTTCCTTTTCCCCCTTTCCTGTCAATCATTGCCCCGCTCCTCCTCCCAACCTCCTCCAACACAACTGCTACACACTTCTGCCGTCTCCACACACACGCGCGCACACCGAACCACAAACACCCACACACACAGCCCAGACAGGGCGACTACAGCCCGGGGAAGAAGTCCGTGACCAGAGGACTCGACTGGAAGGCAGCACCGTAGCTCCCCGCAAGCAATACGCTAACAGCGCTGTCGGCAAAGAGTTAAGCCGGGAGCGACAGGCGAAGCATGCACGGAAAAGCAGCACGGCAAAGCAGTCCACCGAAAACAATCACAAAAATAAAGGCATGCGAAGCAGCAGTGTCCCCTTATCTTAAGTCCAGTCAGTGGCCGCGGGTCGTTTTAGCAGTTGTCCTCCGGTGATGAGAACAGAGGGGGCTCTAAACAGCTCCGTGTTAAGCCTGATTTATGGTTCCGCGTTAAATCGACGCAGAGCCTACGCCGTAGGGTTCAGCGTACGGTGCGCGTCGCCGCGTAACCCTACGCCGTAGGCTCTGCGTCGGTGTAACGCGGAACCATAAATCAGCCTTTATGGTGCGCTGGAGAGGAGAGGAGACAGGGAGCTGGGTGGAGGGGGCGGTGATTTAGCGGGGCGTGACGTCACGGCCCGCCACCAAACCAGATGCGCCATTTTTGCATAATTATGCGGAAAATCCCAGAAAGCACACAATACACTGAATGTTAAAAGTTCGATTTTTTTGGGTGTAATTGATGTCAAGACACCCAACAAAACACAAAAAATAAAAAATAAATTGTTTTTCATGTCACAATACCTTTAAAGTAAATTCAAGTATTTAATAAATAATAAAATAATAACACAATAAATAAAATAAATTACGCACAAGTAGCACAAAATTTCAAGGCTTTGTACTTTCTTTTTTAACCAGGCAGAACTAGAACAAGCCCATGAACTCATAGAAACTGTGTGTGTGTTTGAGTCTGTGTAAATGTGACAAAACATGCAAAAACTAACATTTTTCCCAAGAATCATTCAGTGATGTCATGAGATTGACGCATACGCGGATAAAAGGGATAAAAGAAAATTAACGAGCTCAATGTAGCCTAATGTAGCGGAGTAAGAGGAACACTTTCTTCTTCACAAATCTACTCAAGTAAAAGTAAAAAGTATAGTGATTCAAAACTACTCCTAAAAGTACAACATTTCCCAAAACTTACTCAAGTAAATGTAATGGAGTAAATGGAACTCGCTCTGGTTGTGGTTGAGTCAGTGTGAAAATTGTAGGAGGGCGTGCAAAGAAATGATGGACAAAAATGATGGTGTCAGTGACACCATGCATGACAACGCTGCAGTGTACAGTTTGTATCAGCCTCCCAGTGGCCCATAATCTGGGCGGGTTCCTAAACTCGGCCACATATCCATCAGACACAACCCAATGGCTTATTTTCTTTGGGCCTTTGGGCCACGTCCATATCCAGTGTCAACACATGCTTATGATAAAATGTTCACATTTAGCTCATAGAACACATCCCAAAAGCTTGGCTAGAGCCAGTTCATGAACTTCAGCACACGCCTGGCCCACGTCACTTCTGTACACTGCAAAAACTCAAAACCTTACCAGGAATATTTGTCTTATTTCTAGTTAAAATGTCTAATTTTAGTCAAAAAATCTCATTACACTTAAAACAAGAGTCAGCACCAGAAAAATAACTTGTTATTTGACAATTTTCCCCTGTTTCAAGTAAATTTTCACTTGAAATCAGTAGAAAAATTCGGCCAGTGGGACAAGATTTATCTTCTCATTACAAGCAAAGAAATCTTGTTCCACTGGCAGATTTTTCTACTTATTTTAAGTGAAAATCTACTTGAAACAGGTGAAAATTGTTGTTTTTTTCCAGTGATGAGTCTTGTTTTAAGTATAATGGGATTTTTTTTTTAACTAAAAATGAGACATTTTAACTAGAAATAAGACAAATATTCTTGTTAAGATTTTGAGTTTTTGCAGTGTAAATGAACCACTAAGTGCCAAAAGCAGCTCAGAATAAGCCCAAATTCATCTGGTACGAAGAAAATGAATAAAGTGAGCAATACTAGGTCAAGACCTTTTTTGCTGATAAATACAAAAGCCAAGAAAATATGTGGAATTATCTGGTTTTCTACGTAGTCAACAAGTAAATACATAAATGTTCTCAAACACATAATATGCATTTAACACTGGCGCCTTGAATTTGTGAGTTAAGTAGCTCTAACGAGAACTTCTAATCCTCTAACCTCATTCAGAGAAGGATTTATACTTTGTTTAGGTGTTGTTATAAATTATAAGTTTAGGTTTTGCTGAGGCTAATTACTTTATAAAGGAAGCAAACTGTTTCACTGAAACTACTCAAAATCATCACAGCCAACTATTTACTCCAGACATACTTATTTTGCTTGAAATCAGTCGTTAACATTTTTCTTAATTGCTCAGTAAATGTTTTCCTCTCTAAATAAAAGTAATTTGACCTCTGATTTGTGAATCCTTTTTATTTATCAGGTCCAGAAAGACCATCAAATTCCAGATCTGCTTCCATCACATCTGTTACCAGTGCCGGTGGTACCTCCTCCGTCTCCGTGGTAACCGGGTCAGTCCCACCCCCGTACGATGCAGTGAGCGTTCAACATCTGGGCCACGACTACGGCACGGAGGACGATTACCTTTGGTTATCAAACTGCCAGAGTCACATCAGGTAAACGATAACGACAATTCTTTTAAAATTAAGAGAATTCCGTGTTAAGATTTAATCTGTTTCCAATCCCACGTTAATTTCAATACACTGTTACAAATATTGTGCTTGATCTACTTAAAAAAAATAAGTCAACTTTTTGCATGAGATTATTATGCAGATCAAGAAAGATTAGTATTTGTATAAATTACTTAATTTTATGTATGTGAATAATACATTTTGCAAGTACAGTCAACTTAATTGTTTACTTAATTGTTTTATTTATCAAAATAAAGTTGACTTTAAAAAGAAAAAAAAGAAAAAGAGAGAAAAAAGGGAAAAAAAGAAAATAAAATTTAAAAAAATTAAAAAATAAAGTTGAGTAGTAGTTTATACAAAGACTAGTCTTTCTTGATCTACCGTACATAAAAATCTCATGCAAAAAAGTCGCTTTCATTTTTTTTAAAGTAGATCAGGCAGATCAAGTAGATCACGATATTTTTTACTGTGGTGTTCTACTTAAACAAATAAAGCATGTTTCATCTAAACGTTGGTCAATCTGTCCAATAGATTAAAATTGTTAAGGGAAAATAAAGAAATACAACAAGATCATTGCTTGTTGTTGTGTGTAAATGAAAAGATTGCCTGGGATTACAGAAATACTGCTTGTTAAGGAAAAAATGCACAATGTCTTAAGTTCAAAACTAGATGTATTCATGTAAAGCAACAAACTTCATTTTTAATTGTTAATATCACAGATTTAAATATGTTATATTTACATGCGCTTAAATTAATTTTTTTCAGTGTAACTGAAATATAATCACAAAAGTCAAATAAATAAAACTGTAAATCTTTGAAATACACAGAGACTCATGTAGGATTTGTAGTAGATGACCTGTTACATCCTGTTTCAATTCCCAGGTTGGTATGAAACCAAGTGTAACCAACTCTCAGGCTAAGTAATACTTAGAGATACTATGGAAAACCCCAAATCTACAACTCAAAGTTAGCATGTTACAGTAAATGTCAGTGTTAATAACGGTGAAGTTAGAGAAAGACTAACCCGGCTGAACTTGTTCAGAAAGTATCCTAAAAGGAACATGGTAGCACTGTAAAGTATGACTTGTTTTCCTTTTTTCTCTCTCCTTCCAGCTCCAGGCTTCCTTCAGATTCTTCCACCTCTCTTGAAACCGACTACAATGACAACCCGTATCCTCTTCCCTCTGCTACTTCCTCTTCTTCTTCCTCTTCCTCATCCCCTTCCCTCCCCGCCAACAGCCTCCATTCTGCGTCTTCCTCCGGCTTTAAAACGGCCCATTGGACATTAACCGCGATGACGAGCCCTCTCAGCCATTCCCTGGACGCAAGCATGACCCCCGACTCCCAAAAAAGGTCTGGGAGACCTCGATGTCATCCCTCTCCGCATCCCAGGAAGCACTCTTTAGATTTCCACCTGCGTCCCGTGGCCATACTTCTCAGTGATGACGCACACTCGAGCATGCACCCGGGTGTGCCGTCCTACACCACCAGTGGTTACCAGGTGCCCCGTCCAGCATCCACCCCGCAACCGCTCCCGTACCGTCGGTCCTCTACGCCGAGTGTGGACTCCCTAACCCAGGCAGAACTCCACACCGTTATCCCGGCTCCTCCTCCCCCTCGCCCACCCAAGCCCCCTGCCACTGCAGCCCATGGAGAGTTCCCTACCCTGGGCACGGTACCCGCTACGCTGCCCCGCACCAACTCTGGTCCACTGCTGGATGGAGGGGGGTATCCGTCAAGGAGCAACACTGCCCTTACCCTCGGACGCATGCAGACTAGTAAGACAACAACATTTTGTCCTTTCTTTCGTATTTTCTCTTTGTGGAAAATGTACTTGTATGTTTTCCTGTTCAGAGTCAGACATTGAAACTATTTTAAGGGAGCTTTTACACCTGTCCCGTTTGAGCAGTTGTTCCAGAACAGGGAGTGTTTCCCCCTAAAGGTTGGTTGTTGATGTGAACACAGCAATCGCTCTCGGATGCGGGACAAAACAAACGAGCCGAGATCTCCTAGGAGAGGTGGTCTCGGCTCGATTCCATTCCAGACCTGGAGCGGTTTGTTTTTTTTATTTGTAGTGAGAACATAATCCACACAGCAACCGATACAACTCCATTCATGTGTATGTGCGACCGCGGCGCAAGGAGAAGAGTCGGCACAGCCTCTACCACCTTCTCTCCTATTGGACGTGCCGAGATGTTGTCCCAGTGCCGCACGGTGAAATTAATCAATGTTCAATTCGCCGAGGTCGCTCTGCGCCGCGGTAGCACATAAATGAATGGGAAAGCCGGCGGCGGTCGCCGCTTTGCGCCCTCTCTGTAAAAGGGGCTTGTTGTTTTTCCCGGGGTGCAGAAGAGGAAACTCCTTCCGCGCTCATTTCTGACCAATGAGAGAACAGTTGGTTCGCGCATGGCATTTGTTATCAGCTTTGAACCGCTACAGACGGTTGCCTTGTGAACACAAACCCCACAAACAAAAACGAAACCACTATCGATTTAGCCCCTGAATCGGAACAAAACAAACGGGCCACAGGTGTGAAAGCACCCTTAGATAAATGAACATTGGCACTCCGAAGCCACCCATTAGTTTAGTTTGTGTCAGAGAGTCTATAGAGTCAAACTTTAACTCACTATTAAACTGTATTCCTGAATCATTGTCAGATGCAGATAAACCACATGAAGGGATGTTTATAAACCCAACCACAAGATTTTCTAAGACTTTCTAAAACTGTGCCTAACCCTAACAGGGTTCATGCCTAAGCCAAACAAATGAAACTAAGACTGAATGAACACAAGAAGGCGGAAAATCCAAATGGTTCTGAATTTACTCTTTCTACTCTCTCTTTAAATCTTTCCTACTGTCCCCCTAATGGGCAACTTTGCTTGCTTTTAATTAAACCCCTTATGATTGTGTTTGTTGTTGGCATTTGTCTTATCGCCTCATAAATTAAAACAGGTTTAAAGGTTGCCTTTTTATAAAGTCTGTGATTAAATATCACTCCACTTAGGAAACAGCATGTAACAAAACTTTACAATTACATGAATATTGGTTAATATCTAGCTAGACTCGGAGCTGGTAAAACTGGCCAACATGGATCATCACATCTCTTTGAAACTGGTCTGAAAATGAGAATCAAGGTGTTCTTTTTGTTGTTGCATGTGAGAAAAATCATGCAATAACCTTAAAACATGGGTCTGTGCACAGCAGTTTATTTAGTTATTTAGTTCACGTGTTGATTTTAAGCTGAATGCACTCTTTGCTGCATTTGTCCTTTCACTGATTCAAGACAGAGAAAATAGCTTCTAAATATTCCATGCAGCAGCATTATTAAAGTTTTATTGCTGAAAACAGCTTTCCGCTGGTGCTGCACAACCTGCAGGACGGCAACCACTTTGGACTACTCAGTTATTGGATATAAATCTTGTATAAACGACTCTGAAAACCACATCTGGTCATTGTCATTCACCTGATCAACATCTGTCTTTTTGTCAGTGTCTTTTTAAAACCCAACTGATAAATCTGAATCTTTCCAATTCTGAGCAAGTCCCATATTTGCATTATTGATCAGCAAGCATCACATGCTAACTTCTCAAATTCAAACTGACCAGTCACACAACAATGTCAAACTGGCAGAGATGCTGATGGAAAATAGCTTTTCCTACCAGCTGTGATCAGCAGTATTTTAAACTTACTCAATAAAACATGATGTAATACTATACATAGTAGAGCGGCTGCATCATCAGGGGGGAAAACATGCTGGTGAGTTTAATCTTGGTTTTTCCAGAGGAGAACTGAGCATCACAGTTAAGAAGCTTTACGGTGCTAAAGAGGCCATGCTCTTGGTTTAAATCTTCTCAGCTGAAACAAAACCTCTGCTTGTTTCTACTGTAATTTATTGGGCATTAAACTCACTAATGAGAGGAGAACTTTACCCCAGTTGCACAAAGACGATTTCTCAGCTGGAAGTCTACTTTGGCATGCTTAGTAAATGTGTAGAAAAGTAAACAGTTAACAGGATGTTGGAGTTTTCTTTGTTCTTTACATGTTCAGACCTGATGTTTCATTGCAGAGGTGGTTGCTCAACGCTGCTTGTCTGCTCATCAGCTTGCAGATCTGGTCAAGCTCTGTTACAATTGTGTCAAAAAATCTTGCTTAAATTAGGCCTTGGTATGAAGAGGGCTCCGAGCTTCATGTAGTTTTCTCTCTGTGCTGTCTTTCAGGTTGTGAGTCTATTTTCATCCCTACATCGCTGTCTGACCGAGCAAGCATGTTTGAGTTCAGTGACAGCTTCAACAGTTACTTTGTAAGTTAAAAGGCATCCCTGCATCCCTGTACATGATCCCCTTTGTAAACTTTTGTTCTATGGCTTTCTTACATGAGTTCTTTGTTTTTCCTGCTATCCTTCTTTCAAAGTTTAATAAAGGCATGGTACCTCTGCGCGGTGTTTGTGCTGAAGATGATGATGTTGAGGAAAACTACGTTCCTATGAGCGCTGCTACAACTGAGCCACCAGTCGGATCAAAGTGAGTCAGAAAATACTTTTCTCCATTGCAAAGCTGTTTCTCTTTTTATGATTACAGTTAACCCTTGTACTGTCTTTGGGTCAAAATGACCTAATTCTCCTGTTCCTTCTTTCCTCCTGCTCTCTCCTTCCTTCTCCCTTCCTCTTTTCTCCCCTCCTTCCTTCCTTCCTTCCTTCTTTTTTCCTTTCCTTCCTTCTTTCCTCCCTTCCTTCCTTCCTTCCTTCCTTCTTCCCTTCCTTTTTTCTCCCTTCCTTCCTTCCTTCCTTCTTCCCTTCCTTTTTTCTCCCTTCCTTCCTTCCTTCCTTCCTTCCTTCCTTCCTTCCTTCCTTCCTTCCTTCCTTCCTTCCTTCCTTCCTTCCTTCCTTCCTTCCTTCCTTCCTTCCTTCCTTCCTTCCTTCCTTCCTTCCTTCCTTCCTTCCTTCCTTCCTTCCGCTCTTTCCTTCCTTCTTCCCTTCCTCTTTTCTCCCTTCCTTCCTTCTTTCCTTGTTTTCTCCCTTCCTTCCCTCTTTTTTCATTCCTCCTTCCTTCCTTCCTTCCTTCCTTCCTTCCTTCCTTCCTTCCTTCCTTCCTTTCATACTTCCTACCTTCCTTCCTCCTGCTCTCTCCTTCCTTCTTCCCTTCCTCTTTTCTCCCTTCATTCCTTCTTTCCTTCCTTCCTTCCTTCCTTCCTTCCTTTTTCCCTTCCTTCCTTCCTTCCTTCCTTCCTTCCTTCCTTCCTTCCTTCCTTCCTTCCTTCCTTCCTTCCTTCCTTCCTTCCTTCCTTCCTTCCTTCCTTCCTTTTTCCCTTCCTTCCTTCCTTCCTTCCTTCCTTCCTTCCTTCCTTCCTTCCTTCCTTCCTTCCTTCCTTCCTTCCTTCCTTCCTTCCTTCCTTCCTTCCTTCCTTCCTCCCTCCCTTCTTCTCTTCCTCCTTCCTTGACCCGAAGACAGCACAAGGGTTAATGTGACAGGGTTTGAGGTTGTGGTGCAAACAAAAAAAGGCCTTTATTTCCCATAAAGCGCTGCACATGAAGGAATCAAAAGAAAATGCAAAAAGGCCTTCACTAGAAAAATAGAGAAAACTCCAAAAAAACAAGTGGGTAGACAGACAAGCAGATTCATCAGCAGGGAGAATGAAAGGCAAGATGAGGGGCTGACCTTAGACTACATAAAACAATGGACACGGCATTCCGTCACGTGACCCGTTGGTTTCTGAAGACCCGTTTTGAAGCCTGTTTTTCTTCATATGGGGTGCCGCCATGTTGCTCAGCAAGCCGACCGGAACAGGCCCCAAAGTTAGCATTGCTCCCAACCCCACCCAAAATATCTGCAGAGCTGCTTTTGACTTGAAAGCGAAATCAAAAATGACCATTCCGTTTAGCCAATGGTTGCTTCACTAAGCGCAGGAGCATGACAATTACTGATGAAGAAGGGATAACGGCTCGCCATTGACTGAGCCAACTGTGCAACAATCTTGTTAGAACTAAATGTATTGCTTGATATAAATTCTCCTAACATGATGCAAAAATATTCACCCTGATCGCAGTTCTTAATGATATAGGGCAAAATGTTTTTTTTTGAACCAGCCTGTAAATATGTTCATTTGTGCTCTAAAGAGATGGGAGTCAGTGGAGACTCGCTTTTGGTGCCGGCCTCTATCAGTCAGTCGAGGAACTGCAAGAACTGCAGAATCGAGACGGTTAGCGCTTGGGGCTGACAAGACACAGGTGCCAACAATCAGAATTATAGGAAGTCAAGAAGAAATTAAAGCTGCAAGCAATGATGAACGGGCCCTCGCACCGTTGTGCACGTTCAGGCTGCAGTGGAAGCTTTTATGACTTGCATGTAGATTCTTCAGGCCTGGACATTTAGTGGATGACACCAGCCACGACTCTCTATATCAAACCATTCAAAAGTTATGGCAGAAAATAGGAACTATCAGATATCGACCAATCAGAAGAAGGGGCGGGGCTAATTCCTGCCAATGAAGGTAAAGTACTCAAAACCGAGTCAGATGACACCACTCATGACTCTCTATATCAAACCATTCAAAAGTTATGGCAGAAAGTAGGAACTATCAAATATGGACCAATCAGATGAAGGGGGGGCGTGCTTTTTGGCGTCTATCGTCGCCATGGTAACGCTTTTGACTGAGAAAAGTAATGCGCGTCATCGCAGGATGGAGACGCGCATTGATGTATAACACACCTGGGTGCACGTTACGGTTCGGGCCGCATTAATGGCCGAAGACATGGCATAAATTGTGCCAAAATTACACGATTCATTCAAAATATCCGACTTCCTGTTCGGTTTCGTCCATGGTGCCAAGAGACTTTTCTTTCAGTTGTGACATGATACAGGTGTGTACCGATTTTCGTGCATGTACGTCAAACCGTATTGTGGGGCTTGAGGCACAAGTTTTCTAGGGGGCGCTGTTGAGCCATTTTGCCACACCCATTAATGTAAACCATCAAATATAACATTTTTTGCCAGGCCTGGCTTGCGTGCAAAATTTGGTGACATTTGGGGCACGTTTAGGGGGAAAAAAGGCCCTAATTTTGTCGGAAAAAGAAAGAAAGAAGAAGGAAAATTCCTACAGATACAATAGGGCCTTCGCACTGTAAGTGCTCGGGCCCTAATAAACACACAAGGACACATATTTTCAAAACAAAACAGGAAACAGGTCACAAATACAAGACCAAAACTAAAGAACCAAGTAAAACACAAGAAATGAAACCTAAAACCCCACGGAAAACCCCAAACCATGGCATAGTTCTCTAAATTTCATTGAATGTGGCGCAATATTACCTTTTTTTTTTTAGCTCAGAAGGCTAAATTACAGTTTTCAGTTTCGACAAGTAGATGTGGCTTTTAACTTTCACACTTGTTTGTATCTAGACTCTATTGAGCTAAGTAAGACTGGTTACTTAGACAATCAACCAATTGCCAACAACTTAGCTCGAAACATCTGAGCTATTTGACAAATTCCAGTCCCTGATCAATAGGTTATGTGAGTATATCAAGTGTAGCCCTAGAATGGTTTAAGTCTTACCTTAAGGACAGGAGTTTTGCTGTCTCTCTTGGGGGGGTTTCTCTTGGATCCCTTACCCGTGACCTGTGGTGTCCCTCAGGGATCAATGCTGGGGCCGATATTATTTACTCTGTACATGCTACCTTTAGGACTCATCATCTTTTAGAACAGTTTTAATATCACATATCACTTCTATGCCGACGACATTCAGCTCCTCTTCTCATTTAAGAAAACTGAGATATCTAATCTTCCTGGACTTTTAAATTGTTTTGCAGCGATAAAGCTCTGGATGGCTGATAACTTACTCCAGCTAAATCCTGATAAGACTGACGTTCTAATCCTAGCTCCTGAAAACCTGGTTTCTAAAATAATGCAGTATCTTGGACCCTAATCATCTTCACTCTGTTCTGCTGTGAGAAGTTTCTGTCATTCAACACACACATAAAATCACTGATAAAATCATGTTTTTCCACCTTCAAAACATTAGCAAACTAAAGGGCTGTGGTCTCTCTCTGGGATGGTTTCAGACTGGGGAGGGGTCGGGGACGTCAGCAGCAACACAGCAGGCATCCACGCAGGCATGTGGAAGCAGCAGCGGGATGACCAGAGGGGGATGGGGGACTGCAGGCAGGTGGAAGCAGCAGCGTGATGACCGGAGGGGGGGAGGGGGGGCGGTACCGCAGGCAAGCACGCAGCTCCCGAAGCTCCGGCCTGCAAACATGCACAAAAGAGAAAAAAAAAGAGAAAAAAGGGGGCCAGCACAAGAAACTACAGGAACAATGGACAAAAATGATTTTTGCAGGAAGAATGTATGTGCCTGAATTACATACGCAGTTCCTTCTTCTCCGGTCCCAGGGTCCCTCCCAGTGCTCCAGCCGACCCATCCACCCAGGTCCAAGACTGCAACTACGTTCCCATGACCCCTCTGGCTCCTTCCCTTCCCACTCACCCCAACCAAGCCACGAGCGAGCTGGCGTTGTTGGGGAGACAAGTGCCTCCACCTGCTCACATGGGATTTCGTAACGCCCCCATGACACCAATTACACCCCTGACTCCACCTCTCCAGAGGAACTTCATGAACAAGACGATGGGAAGTGAGGTTGAAGCCATGCCGCCTCCAATCCACCGCAACCTGAAACCACAACGGAAAGGTTAGTGGGTCCCTTTGCGGATGCGAGGGATTTGCCTGAACGGCAACATTAGAAACCTCATAGGCAGGTCACAGGGAGGGATCACCGTAGATTTTAATCCTCTCAGGCCACGTTTACACATAGCGGGGTATTTACAAAAACTGATATTTCCCCCTCTACGTTTTGAAAAACCTCTTCATTTACACGAACCTGCATAAATAGCTGTTAAGGTGCTATGAGCATCCAAACCTGCAGGGGGCAGTGTAACGAGAAGATAAAGTCATGCTAGCCAATCAGAATCCTGGAAAAAAATGTCAACTAATGGCACGAGTAACTTCCAGTTACTTCCAAGATGAACTAGAGTCTTTCGTTTGGAGTGACAGAGAAGTGGAGTTACTTCTAAGTGTGACTTTAGAATATAAAAGTGAGAAGATTTAAACCAAGAGCATATAAAATTGACAGTGGCCAAACAAATTGTAAACACAGGTCGCACACTTGACGCTGGTGATGTTTCTGTTGCATAATGTGACGTTCTGAAGCCTAAATCTCCGTTTTCCTCCGTTTACAAGCAAATGTGAAAACTGAGTTTTTGCAAATCTCCAATTTGGCCGGAGTTTTCAGAAATGATCGTTTTTGGTGACTTTGAGCTTCATTTTCGTGTAAACGAACGGCCAAAACGCATGAAAACACCACCGTTTTTGCTACGTGGAAACGGGGCATAAAGTGTACATAAAAAATATTTTTACCTGTAAAAGTCCAACCTTTCTGCTTTTTGATGTTACACTTTTCTTCAGGGGTTTCTGCCAATCAGACTGCGGAGAAAAATGATGCCCCGACTGGTGGAGAGACGCCGCACAAAATTAAAGGTACAAACCGTAACTTGAATGAGCATTACCGCCGACAGATTGTCATTACTTATGAAAAAAAAAGACAGATACAAGTTATATTTATCATTATTATTTAATGAAATGATAATGAAAAAATCAGGGATGTAAAGAAAAAGCACTCATCATAAAAAATGTATGTTTTGTAACAGGCATTAAAATTTAGCAGTACTATAATACAAAGCTCATTCTTGACAAAGGAACAACAAACAAAAACCTCAGCTTTCAGTAATCCACACGTGGGCTAACATGAGAGGAAGAATTTTGTAACATCTTAATCCTTCCCTCCTTTACTGAAAACAAAACCATAAAAGCAAGACATTTCTTTGCTGATTCATGCACTAATATAACGAGTGTACACTGTACACTTTTTTTTCCACACAATATCTTTATTTGAGTTTTATAGCAGCACAAGAATAATCACAGTACAAACAATCATGACATGTATAGCCTAGCCATGGCCGTATGTCATTTCTTATAGATTAGCTGCCAAATATAGCAAAAACACAGCTTAAAACAAAACAATCACAGATTATGAACACAATGCAATGGATTTTGAAATAATAGTAATGATAATGATAAGCTACGGACTTAAAAGTAACAGAAAAAAAAGAATATATATATATATATATATATATATATATATATATATATATATATATATATATATAAGGATAATAATAATTTGGAAATTGCCATACCCACAGTTAGTCATCAGTTTGGTTTTCTGTTAAGTCTGAGTTCTTGACATATTCAATAAAGGGCTTCCATGTACCTTCAAATGCTGTTTGGCTTTCAGAATATAAGTAATTCTTTCCAACGGTAGGCTTGATAACATTTGTTTTAACCATTGACTGGTACTTGGTTGATGGGTTCTTTTCCATAGTAGTGCAATACATTTGTTGGCATTTAACAAGCTTAGATCTATAAGTGCTTTTTCATATTTACTGAAGTTATGTTTCTCTGGATAAAGGCCCAGCAGGAACATACAGTACACTTTTAATTTACTTGACTAAAGAAGGGAGGTGCGTCTACATTTAGATGTCTCGCTGGGAATCAAAGAAACGTGGCTGCAGGAACATATCTGGAGCTCAAACACTCGGAAGGCTCGCGTCGACAGAAACTGCAGACGAGGCGCTGAGAGAAGTGGAGGAAGGTCTTGTTAACGGATGCTGAAATCCTGAGCATGTGGACTTTTAGCGTTGAGTTTCATGCACATTGTCTATCCTGGGTTCTCCAGTTTGACCAAAACTGCAGCTGATGTTGAGGTGCAATCATCAGGATCTTTGGAGGTTTTAATGTAGCCCCTCACTCTCTGCTGAAAATACAACATTTCAAGTTTGTCAAATGTCTAATTTCTTAGTAATTTGTACAACAAATGTATGGTTTCATTTTGGGATGTACTGGACTATCTCAGAAAATTAGAATAATGCGATAAAGTCCTTTATTTTCTGTAATGCAAAAATGTCATACATTCTGGATTCATTACAAATCAACTGAAATATTGCAAAACTCTTATTTTTTTAATATTGTTGATCATGGCTTACAGTTTAAGAAAACTCAAATATCCTATCTCAAAAAATTAGAATATTCTGGGAATCTTAATCTTAAACTGTAAACCATAATCAGGAATATTTAAATAATAAAAGGCTTGCAATATTTCAGTTGATTTGTAATGAATCCAGAATGTATGACATTTTTGTTTTCTTAATTGCATTACAGAAAATAAAGAACTTTATCACAATATTCTAATTTTCTGAGACAGTGCTGTATATCTGTTATTTCTAAACACAGAAAAAAAAAATTGTTAAACATATTATTCTCTCTCTACTATCCTCCCTGGGCCATTTTGTGCCCTTCTGCCTCTTTTAGATTTAATTATTTACCTGCTCCCACTTTGCTTGACAAGGCAACAGCACAGCGTTCTGACAGCCACACACGCCATGCACACAATAACATTTATGAGGCAGCAGCCTTGAGACGCCCCCATTTAAATATTAATCCAAATTCAGATTGTCAGTGGTTCCAGCGAGACTCAGAACACAACCGATTTTACTTCTTGTTTTACTAGTAGCAATAAAGGGTTATGGTTTTTGGTTTTAAAAATATAAACAGTCTTTAACGTAATTTAAAAGTGAAGAACATTAACAAGGAGAATGTAAGGTGGTAAAATGGACCAACCGGGCGTGTTTCCGGGCTGCTGATATGGGACTGTTTGGAGGAGTGATGTCTCAGAAAATTAGAATATTGTGATAAAGTTCTTTATTTTCTGTAATGCAATTAAAAAAATCAAAAATGTCATACATTCTGGAATTATTACAAATCAACTGAAATATTGCAAGCCTTTTATTATTTTAATATTGCTGATTATGGCTTACAGTTTAAGATGAAGATTCCCAGAATATTCAAATTTTTTGAGATAGGATATTTGAGTTTTCTTAAGCTGTAAACCATGATCAGCAATATTAAAATAATAAAAGGCTTGCAATATTTCAGTTGATTTGTAATGAATGCGAATGTATGACATAATTGCATTACAGAAAATAAAGAACTTTATCACAATATTCTAATTTTCTGAGACAGTCCTGTATTCATAGTGGATGCTCACCAATCCTGACATCTCTGTTTGGGTATATTTGAGAGGAGTGATTAGGTCGAGGCCTTTACAGCAACCTATAAGTATTTCCTGATATAAGATACATGTCTTCTTTGTAGAGGTTATTTGTTCATGTTCAGTAATCTGGTTCCCAGAGAATATCTGGCTGATTAACAGGTAGTCAACTCTGCAGGTGAGGGATTAAACACACAACATCCATGCTATTAGATTCAATTGTTTTTAAAATGTATTAATTTCATGTTTGGATGGATGGATGATTTGATGAGTCTTTGCATTTAACTACCATTGTTTCAAGTGGAGGATGTGTTAAGGAAAATAAAAAAGGAGTTCCAAAAAATGTGATTCATTTAACTTAAACAAAACCAAAACGCTGCTGAGCAGGAAACAAAACCAGAGCTTAAACAAGAATCAAAAACTACAAAAACCGGACTTGGATAACACGGAGGGAGGAAACAGTACGGACCAGCAGGGAGAAAGGTAAAGACAAGACCAGATATACAGAAGAGTTAACGAGACACAGGAGCAGACAATCAGGACTGATGAGGAACAGGAAAGTCAAACCAGAACTGAAACACAAAGACACGAGCTGTATCCGAAATCCCACACTTCCACCCTAATGAGTAGCAAAAACAGTACGTGAGATTTTTTAGTGCGTCCGAAACATTAGTACGTACACAATAGTATGCTCTATCCCTACTCATTCTGGAGAAATGTATTAGTGTGGATTGATGGACACCAGCTAAGCAGAAACTTCCCACAATGCAATGCAGCGGCATTTTATAATAATATTATATACAGGACTGTCTCAGAAAATTAGAATATTGTGATAAAGTCCTTTATTTTCTGTAATGCAAAAATGTCATACATTCTGGATTCATTACAAATCAACTGAAATATTGCAAGCCTTTTATTATTTTAATATTGCTGATCATGGCTTACAGCTTAAGAAAACTCAAATATCCTATCTCAAAAAATTCTGGGAATCTTAATCTTAAACTGTAAGCCATAATCAGCAATATTAAAATAATTAAAGGCTTGCAATATTTCAGTTGATTTGTAATGAATCCAGAATGTATGACATTTTTGTTTTTTTTAATTGCATTACAGAAAATAAAGAACTTTATCACAATATTCTAATTTTCTGACACAGTCCTGTAATGTCATCTTGTTTGGGCCAGGATAAAGGGGAGAGAGTTAGCGGTGCTGCTACTGCTGCTGGGACAGGAGTTGTTACCATGGTAACAACTCCCCCTCCCAACGGCAGGAAGTGCCGTGTGGCTCTGAGTAGTACGTCCCAATTAATGCACACTACTGATATTTACTCAAAAGTGTGCCGAACTTAAGTATACTTTTTGAGTATATACTGTTTAGTATGGCATTTCGGACGCACCGACAGGCTTCAAACTAAAACAGGAATCATCAAACCATAACAATCACCTCTCTTGTGTTTCTCTTGTGTTTGTCAGTGAAACCAGCGCCTCTAGACATCACCCCCCTCCCACAGGACTGGCAGGAAGTCGCACCACCTGTCCGCTCACCCGTCACCAGAACCTTCACACGGGAGTAAGTTTGGGAACATGTGTGTGTCCAGGGTCGGCGTCATGGGGGGTCATCCGCGGGCCATGCCCCCCCAAATGAGTTATTGTGCCCCCCTCCACTCGCCCACAAGCAGGCCAAGCCTTTGTGCCAAACTTTGTATTTTATTGATTACTTATCTTATTGAACGTGAAATCATCCTTCGTAAATTACATTTAAAAAATTCATTTACAAAAAAAAACATTTTTTTTTGTTATATTTGCGTCACATGTGGGGATGTATGCTCATTGGTCCGGACACACACACGCACACACGCCGCAGAACACACATATAAGCCCCCAAGTGTGCGTATTTAAAAATAGAGCGGGAGCAAAACTTTGTTTGATTGTACTTTATTTCAGTTTTTACATTAATCAAACCCATCGAAGTCTCATCCTCTCTTTCTGCATTAAAGAGCTCCGCTAAATCAGCTGTGCCAGTCCCAATTTCCTCGCACGTACGGTGCGCTTCGCCGCGTACGTTACGGCGTAGGCTCTGCGTCGATTTAACGCAGAACCATAAATCAGGCTTCACTTTGAACGGCCGGCGTGAAGCCGGCTGGAAAAGTCTCTTTAGGCAGTCTTTCTTTTAAAAATCACCATAGTTTCTGTCCATCGGCGTGGCAACCAAGCACAGCAGTGAACGATGACTTCTACTCTGGTGCAGTTATCGTGTTCAAGTTATTGATACAAAATAAACGGGACTTATGCATTTACAGTCAGAGCGATGCAGTGCGGTTTTTAATTATATTTTACTCTGGGGTGTCGTGAGATTTTATTCACTTTTGAAAGGTGTGTTGTGATCGGACTCATCACCCCGGGTTTGTTGATTGAGATGGAAAAGTTAAATAAAGACACAAGACTGGGCTATAATTAAACAGGTTCCTCTGCAGAGGGAGACCCAGGCTGAACCGGCTCTGCAGCCATCCTGCCTAGATCTGACGCTCTGTGTTTCAGAGCAAGTTTTATTACAGTTCAACAGAAAGGGGGGAGCGGCCCAAAGTTTATTGCTGGGAGCCTCTCTTATCTCGTGCCTGTTACAGAAACTGGTTCTTTCAATGAAAAGTCAGAAGAATGCACATTAGTTTCACACACAGAAACATTTAGTTAATCAGCTCATGCAGTTTACATATTCAGTTTGGTTTTGAATTATTTTTATTCAGGTGTCAGGTGTGACTGAAAAAAGGTTGAGAAAGGCTGTTTTAGACAGATTATTAATAGGAAAGCAGTGAGAATGCACTTTTTTCCTTAAAATGCTGTCCTACACGACTGATTTTGTGCCCGCCCTAATAAGCCTCGTGCCCCCTCTGAATATTTGCTCTGGCGCCGACCCTGTGTGTGTCAGAGATCATGCAGCTTTTTTTGCTTCATGTGTGGCTTTCCAGGACAATCTGAGACGGAAGCGGTTTGAACATTCGAGCGTGGTTGTGCTCTGTTGCCACCTAGCGGCCGTATTGGACTACTACAACAATTCCTAATGGATTATTTTTTGGGGACGGCATATTTGTAATGCCACTTTTTTTCTGTGAACCCTTTTCTATGAAACATTTGTAAAGGACTGTCTCAGAAAATTAGAATATTGTGATCAAGTCCTTTATTTTCTGTAATACAATTTAAAAAAAAACTAAAATGTCATACATTCTGGATTCATTACAAATCAACTGAAATATTGCAAGACTTTTATTATTTTAATATTGCTGATTATGGCTTACATCTTAAGATTAAGATTCCCAGAATATTCAAATATTTTGAGATAGGATATTTTAGTTTTCTTAAGCTGTAAACCATGATCAGCAATATTAAAATAATAAAAGGCTTGCAATATTTCAGTTGATTTGTAATGAATCCAGAATGTATGACATTTTTGCATTACAGAAAATAAAGGACTTTATCACAATATTCTAATTTTCTAGTTTTACAAGTACAGATCTCTTTTTATAAACTGATTACGAAAATAAGAACAGGAGCAAATAAATCCCTAATTATGAACAACCCTCAAAAATGTAATCATTGTTGATATGAAACCTTTTCTGCGTGTTTTAGTCCATCCACACGGCTGTCTGTCAGGCCGAGCTCTGCTCAGAGTTCCTCCCCCTCCTCTGATTCTGATGACCAGGATGAGAGCTACGTCGCCATGACAACGTCCAGCCTCAGTTTTAGTGCTGGGGAGCCGGTAGGACGTTCCTCCTTTCAACTTTTTCTTTCCTACTTTGCCATTTCTTTTCTTGTTCTTGCAGTAATCCTTCGGTATGTCTCATTTCTCTTATTCCTCCCCTTGTACCATCTTTCCTAACTTTCAACTGAACCTAACCTACACCCCTATGTGTGTGTGTGTGTGTGTGTGTGTGTGTGTGTGTGTGTGTGTGTGTGTGTGTGTGTGTGTGTGTGTGTGTGTGTGTGTGTTCACAGTCTCTGAGGCTCATGCTGCATCGGGCATCAGAGGGCGGAGTCAGTAGCCCGTTGCTACACCGAGCTAAAAGTGAAAAACAGGTGGAGTATTTGGACCTGGACCTCCACACTGGACGATCAACAGCAACCCGACAGGTATCTGTCTTTCTGTCCGTCTGTCTAGGCATCATTAGGGCCCGAGCACTTACAGTGCGAAGGCCCTATTGTATCTGTAGGAATTGTTCTCGTTCTCGTTTGTATTTTTATTTTTCCAAGGAAATGAGGGCCTTTTTGCCCCAAAAGTCACCAAATTTTGCACGCAAGTCAGGCCTGGTGAAAAATTTGATATTTAATGGTTTGCATTAATGGGCGTGGCCTAATGGCTCAACAGCGCCCCCTAGAAAACTTTGTGCCTTAAGCCCCACAATACGGTTTGTCGTACATGCACAAAAATCGGTACACACCTGTATCATGTCACAACTTAAAGAAAAGTCTCTTGGCTCCATGGCCGAAACCGAACAGGAAGTCGACCATTTTGAATGAATCGTGCCATTTTGGCAAAATTTATGCCATTACTTCGGCCGTTTCTTCGCCCGAACCGTAACGTGCACCCAGGTGTGTTAAACATCAAAATGTGCGTCTCGATCCTGCGACGAGGCACATTATTTTTCTCAGTCAAAAGCGTTACCGTGGCGAAGATAGACGCAGAAAAAGCGCCCCCCCCCCCCCCCGCCCCCCTTCTTCTGATTGGTCCATATTTGATAGTCCCTATTTTCTGCCATAACTTTTGAATGGTTTGACATAAAGAGTTGTGGGTGGTGTCATCGGACTCGGTTTTGAGTACTTGACCTTCATCGGCATTAATTAGTCCCGCCCCTTCTTCTGATTGGTCCATATCTGATAGTTTCTACTTTCTGCCATAACTTTTGAATGGTTTGATATGGAGAGTCGTTGCTGGTAGGGGTGGGTATTGCCAAGGACCTCATGATACAATACACATCACCAGAGCTGCCTTGGAGATTTGCGAGGCCCTGTGCGAAATGGATGGGTTTTTCGGGTCGGATCGGGTGTCTATATACGCAATTTTAACTCTCCAATTAGAAAAATACTGGATACCTTCCCCTGCCTCATCATCATCTGGGCTTGCCTCGACGCGGGGCCCCACGGCTGCTTGAGACCCGGTCGGATCAGTGATTTTTGTAACAAATTTATCAAACGAGCCTTTCAGAGAGGCTTTAAACTCTTCCATTTTCTTTAGTTTTTTTCTTTTTTCATCCCCTGATGGAAATTTCCTGAATCTGTCTCGTTCTCTCAACATTGTGTGACAGTTTGTTCCAACTCCCCCGTCTGGATCAGAGCAGCTTGTGTCTGCGCTTGGTCTGATAAGTTGTATTGAACAACAGACAAGCGCATCATTGCACATATATTTATTGATATGCACAGACTAGTACACATTTAGGTATGTAATGGAACGTGACTGTTGATATTTATAAGGGAAAAAACGAAAAAAAAACGAAAAAAAAATTTTGAAAAAAAAAAAAAAACGGCCCCTTGGGGCGCGAGGCCCCGTGCGGTCGCACGGTTCGCACACCCCTTGCAGCGGCCCTGCACATCACGATACCTGAGTCACGATACGATATTGCGATATCCAAATTTTGCGATATATTGCGATATTGTGATATATAAAGTTTGCTGAAAACTGTAAAAATCTTTATTGATCTTAAAATCCGAGTTGCACGTTCATCAGATTATAGTGACAATTCATGGGACAAACTGAGTCAAAACAATGTTTTATTATAACTATACAAGCTAAAGTTACAACATATTTGTATATGTTTTTCATATTATTTACATCATATGAAATTAATATTAAATTTAGTATGAGGTTGCTTTAATTATATGGCAAATGATAATAAACACAAGAAAGATGGGTACTTCAATGAAAAATAGTTTAAAAATATATTTAAAAATATTTTATTCAACTTTGCCGCTGTTCATACAAAAAGTAAATAAAATGTCCTATCTAAAACCAAGGACAGGCACAGTGATCAGTCAGTATAGATATAAATCCATTAATAAATAAACCTCTGTCCATTATTTTTAATTTTTTACGGACAGGCAATTGTGTTATATGAAAAATAAATTATAAAATGAAATAAAACATGAAATAAAACCTGAGCTCAGTGCAGGGCCCTCCCGGGGTTGGTAGAGAGTGGCAATGCCGAGGACTGTCACTTAGGTAGGAGCACTGGGTGATATAATGGGAAAAAATCGGGGATAAAAAATATTAAAAAAAAAAAAAAAAAATCGATATTCAAATTTTGAATATCGATATTGAATCAGCTGGAAAAGTATCGGGATATATAGCCATACCGATATTTTTGACCACCCCTAGTGGCTGGTGTCATCCACTAAATGTCCAGGCCTGAAGAATCTACATCAAGTCATACAAGCTTCCACTGCAGCCTGAACGTGCACAAGGGTGCGAGGGCCCGTTCATCACTGCTTGCAGCTTTAATTAAGTTTTATGTTTTATGTAAAGCGCTTTGCATTGCAATTTTCATTTTGTATGAAAAGCGCTAAACAAATACATTTGATTTGATGATATACTGCTTCCCTGTTCCTGCTGCAAATCCATCAAATCCATCAATCATAGAGCTATAAAACATTTCAACTGAGCATTTCTCTGCAGCAGAAACGCTGCACGGCAGATGCAGGATCCGGCACCAGCCAGCAGGGCGCCGGAGGCGAGGAGCGTGCTCGGGCACAGCGGACACGGGTGGACTACGTGGTGGTGGACCCCAAGAAGACCAAGGCCCTGAAGAACACCCGAGAAGCATGGCATGATGGGAGAATGTCCACAGAGAAGGATAAAAGCTAGACGACAACACAGCATCTTTACTACCACTCCAGCAGATATGTTGATCTCATTTAAAACGAATAAATCAAAACGGCGAGGAGACTTCTCATTTCTTCACGTCCTAAAATGGTCAACCAAAGTCTGCTTATTACACAGAAATGATTTAATAGCTTTTTCTGATGTCACTTTACAATAAAATCAACTTAACGGTGGTATATACGTTTTCACGAAAACTATGAAGGTGTCGCAGAAACATTTCTGCCTCCGTAGATGCTGTGACTGTATAAAATGTAAATAAAAACAGACTGCAATTCTTTAGTTATCTCATAAACCCTTGTTTTATTCAAAATAGAACATAAAAACATGTTTAATGTTTAAACTGAAGAAATGTACCGTGTGAAGAAAAAAAGGCTAATACTATTGGCCCGAATATAAGATGGTGTTTTTTGCATTGAAATAAGACTGAAAAAGTGGGGGTCGTCTTACATTCGGGGTCTAGACGTTATACCCATTCACAACGCTAGATGGCGCCAGATATCTTTAAAGCCAATGCTGAATTTAACTCCCCAGGCCAAAGCCAACCCCTGTCACGAAGAAGAAAAATTAAAAATAGAGCTAAGAAAGAGAAGAAAATAAGAGAAGAGATAACAAAAGATGGAGAAACGAGAAAAGTGGGTGGAAGATCGGCAGGTTAAACCGGCAGCTGAGGAGAAGTTATGATGCAAACTTCAAGATGATGATTTGAATGAGGCAAAATAACATGCTTTTTCTCTTGAATATATTGTTATAATCATTTGTTTCAGATGTACTGTAATTATTTTCTGTATGAAAATTGAATTTAATGTTCAAAAGGTATCTTTTTTTTTTTTTAACCTTGTCTGCACACAAAAAAGTATTTTTTCAAACTTGAGTCTTGAAAAAGAGGGGGTTGTCTTAAAAATCAGGGTTGTCTTATATTCGGGCCGATACGGTATGACACTGACGGGAATTGAACTGAATTGAATTGAGAGCAGTTGGTGAATGGTCAAAATTAAATTTAAATAGAATAAAATCCGTAATTTCTATGTGAAAAAATAAACTCCATACCTTCTCTTTATATAGATTTGGTGGGTGGATAGATTTGGTAGTTCAGTATTGTTCTGCTGAATGATGCAAGGCTGTCTGAAAAAGTATTGATGTTTCCTTTCTAGCTGTGAAAACTCTCCATTTCCATCCATCCATTCATCCATTCATCCATTCATGCTTCTAATCTTGACTGTTTTCTATATTCTGTTGTGAATAAACTCTGGGTTTATGAAATTTCCAGTTTGTTGCATTCTTTTTTATTTAGTTTTGCATACATCAGATCGTTTGATAGGGTGATATGTTTTCTTTTTTTATAAAAGTGATCAAGTTCAGTTTCTTCTAAAACGACACCGTAAGCCGCCTTTTCTTCTTTTTTGTGTTGTTGTTGACTTGACCTGCTGCATTTACTTCATAGAATGTAACATTTTATTTGCCAGTTAGGCTGAACTAATAAGAAATGTTTGGATGAAAAGTTACATGCCCTTAATGTTATGATAATGTTTGGTTTAAAGTTGATCCAACCAAGACATTATTGCTATCTTAGTAATTCATTCTCACCTCACATTTTCTTGGTTGGAACCTTCTGCTGTAACTTAGTCAGGGAACCAGATCCACCAAGGATTCATTGAAAATACCGTTTTACTCTGAGATCGTCTACAAGCAGGGATCTTCGACTCCTGGACTTCCTAGATGTTTCTCTTGATTAAAACGCCAGATTATAATTAATGGTGGTCATCAGCTTGTCATCGTTGCCTGCACAAGTCTGTTAATAATTTGTATCAGGGTGTGTTGAAGCAGGGAAATGTCTACAGGGGTCGGTATGCAGCTCTTTAGCGCCGCCCTAGTGGCTCCTGGAGCTTTTTCAAAAATGTTTTACCTTTTTTTTCCTTTTTTTCTTCTTTTTTTCAATTTTTTTCTTTTTTTTCCTTTTTTTCTCTTTTTTTCTTCTTTTTTTCTTAATTTTTTTAATCTTTTTTTCTCTTTATTTCTCCTTTTTTCTTTTTTTTTCTTTTTTCCTTCCTTTTTCCTTTCCTTTTTAATCTCGACATTTCGATTTTTTTCTCGACATTGTACTTCAACATTTCAACTTCACAAAATTTTGACTTTTTTCTTTCGACATTTCGACTTTTTTCTCAACATTTCGACTTTTTTCTCGACATTGTACTTCAACATTAATCTCGACATTTCGACTTTTTTTCCTCAAAATTTTGACTTTTTTCTCCACATTTCGACTTTTTTATCAACATTTCGACTTTTTTATCAACATTTTGCCTTTCGCCATTTGCCTTCATTCTAAGGTTTATACAAGACTTTTCATTTTTTGCGGCTCCAGACATATTTGTTTTTTGTGTTTTTGGTCCAATATGGCTCTTTCAACATTTTGGGTTGCTGACCCCTGGTCTACAACATGCAGGACAGGGGGTAAAGGATGACCCCCATCACACAGAAAACATATCAGTCAAACTCACATTCCTTTTTCCCCACCATGATTATATCTTTTTATTTATTTATTTATTTTGAGATACATTGAAAACTAAATCACAGAAAAAAACATAATGGGATGATTCAGTTAAAGTCAATTAAGCCTCAACTTCCCCCAAAAATTGTAATAGGGGTTTATTGCCACTCTTCACAAAAGAACAAATAGATAGAAAAAATCATGTCCCACTTGTACAGTATTATTTCAAAGTTTGGATTCCTTAGATAAATGATATTGCATTTAATTATATCAATAAGATTACAAGGCAAACACATTCATAGACCATGCTGGCAGGAGACAGTACACATGGATTATACTGCATTTCATTAATGTTTCATTAAGTTGATTAGATACATTTGGATGAAATCAGATTAATTCAATGTTCTTCCCTACACCACGTTACATGTAATGAAAAGATCACTGCAGAATGTTCAGAGACTCCAGTTTGCTTCTGTCCAACTTCTCCTTCTTCGTCCATGGATTTTGGAGCTCTAAAGTCTGACTATACAGCCACAGAAGTTCATTCACCGCCATTTATGTAACATGAAGTTCACATTAAAATGATCTAAAATAGTTTCTCCGTCAACACTTCTTTCAGTTTGTGAAATGTTCTGAGAGCGCTGAATATCACCACAAATGACATGGAAACATCCATAAATGTTGCAGGTGTACCTAGGTGGCCCGGGCCATGCTGATGAAGGTTGCAGCTTCACCTCCGTAACTGGGACGAGCAGATCTGCGTCTTCGACCAGATCCACCACCACAACTCTGGAAGTTACAATCAGACACATGAAGTCCACACTTTAGAGAACACTTGCTATTATTTCATTGGAGCCTGAAGTTCAAATGAAAGCAAACACAGCCTGGTTCAGTCTTTCATTTAAACCAAATCACACTTCCACACTGCAAAAACTACAAATCTTAACAAGAATATTTGTCTTATTTCTAGTTAAAATGTCTCTTTTTTAGTCAAAAAAAAAAAATCTTAAAACTTAAAACAAGACTCATCACTGAAAAAAAACAACAATTTTCACCTGTTTCAAGTAGATTTTCACTTAAAATAAGTAGAACAATCTGCCAGTGGAACAAGATTTTTTTTTTGCTTGTAATGAGAAGATAAATCTGGTCCCACTGGCAGATTTTTCTACTTATTTCAAGTGAAAATTTACTTGAAACAGCTGAAAATGGTCAAATAACAAGTTATTTTTCTGGTAATGACCCTTGTTTTAAGTGTAATGAGATTTTTTGACTAAAAATGAGACATTGTAGCTAGGCCTGTGTTAAAAAAAATCGATTTTCTGATTCTAAATCGATTCTCATATTAATTCCTAAAAATCGAATTTTTTTTTTTTTTTTTTCCCATCATTACATTTTTGCCTGGTGAACTTTAATCCCAGTAGTTTTGAAAACTCCTGAACTAAATGAACTTTTCTTTAGAGAAAATGCTGGACATTTCAGCTTAAATTTCTAATTGTTATATTAGTTCAATGAAGTTAAAGGTATTGTGACATCATTTTTAACATGCTTTTAACACTATTAAAAGTCTTGGCCAACATCCCTCAAATGTGTCTAAAAGAGTGTAACAAGAAAATATTCACTCTAGTACTCTATTCCTGGCTTTTTATTACAGTGTTTTTTTGCGCCGTGAAAAATGCTTCCTTTTCCCCCTTTCCTGTCAATCATTGCTCCGCTCCTCCTCCAAACCTCCTCCTCCTCCAGCCATACCCTCACAGCGGCGTCGGAGAGAGCCGGGAGCGACAGGCGAAGCATGCACGGAAAAGCAGCACGGCGAACCACAGCAAACAATCATAAAAATAAAGGCATGCAAGCAGCAGTGTCCCCTTATCTTAAGTCCAGTCAGTGGCCGCGGGTCTTCTTAGCAGTTTTCCTCCGGTGATGAGAACAGAAGAGGCTCTAAACACTAAACAGCTCCGTGTTAAGCCTGATTTATGGTTCCGCGTTAAATCGACGCAGAGCCTACGCCGTAGGGTTCAGCGTACGGTGCGCGTCGCCGCGTAACCCTACGCCGTAGGCTCTGCGTCGGTGTAACGCGGAACCATAAATCAGCCTTTATGGTGCGCTGGAGAGGAGAGGAGACAGGGAGCTGGGTGGAGGGGGCGGTGATTTAGCGGGCCGTTACGTAACGGCCCGCCACCAAACCACATGCGCCGTTTTTGCACAGTTATGCGGAAAATCCCAGAAAGCACACAATACACTGAATGTTAAAAGTTCGTTGTTTTTTGGGTGTAATTGATGTCAAGACACCCAACAAAACACAAAAAATCAAGAAAAATGTGTTTTTCATGTCACATCCCTTTAATAGTATCTATATTTACTATAGCTTGTTTGGTTTGTTTGTTATCGGACACGGTTTGTCATGAAATACCTGAAAAATGCCGGGTGCTTCATGGCCAGCTGTGTCTGGTGACAGAATAAATCAGACAAGCTAAAATAATTTGTTTATTGCTTGAGCTGTTGCAATTTCTTTCTTTTTTTGCACTTTAAATGGATATTGAAATGCCTATTTGAGTTATTTATTTCTTAATTATTTCACAATAATTATTGTGGAATTATTATTTCAATAGTTATTTTACAGTCATATAATCCAGGCAACACTAACCCAAATCAATATCGAATCGGATCGAATCAAATCTTGATAATCGATTCTGAATCTTAAGAATCGGAATCGAATCGATTCTTGACATTTGAATCGATCCCCAGCTCTAATTGTACCTGTAACTAGAAATAAGACAAATATTCCTGGTAAGATTTTGAGTTTTTGCAGTGCAGATTGAATCAAACTTTCATCAGGGCGTACCGGCACACAGTTGTTGTTGTTTCTGACACACAGCTTGAGTTTGCAGTGCAGGAAGATTTCACCGGGGTGTCTAGAGAACTGGAACATGTTGAAGGAGAAGTAGTTGTAGGTTCCTCTTCCGTTTCCTTCCACCTGTATCGACCGGTCAGCGGAGTTTGCGCAGCTGCTCACAAAGAAGAAAAAAACACACGTTTCTCAGCTCATGGCAACAGCAACCGGGAAACTCATTCATGAAACAGTCTCAAGGAGTCGCATTCTTTATGAGCATTGGTTTTATGTCACTTTGACTATGCTGCCACCTTCTGGTACAGTAGTTCGGCGCAGAGTCTTAAAAACAAGTTGCAGACCGCTCAAAATAAGTTAGTCAGAGTCATTTTAACCCTTGTGCTGTCTTCGGGTCAAGTAAGGAGGAAGGGAAGAAGGGAGGAAAGAAGGAAGGAAGAAAAGAAGGAAGGGAGAAAAGAAGGATGGAAGGAAGGGTGAAAAAGAAGGAAGGGAGGCATGAAGGAAGGACGGAAAGAAGGAAGGCAAAAGGAAGGGAGAAAACAAGGAAAGAAGGAAGGAAGGAAGGAAGGAAGGAAGGAAGGAAGGAAGGAAGGAAGGAAGGAAGGAAGGAAGGAAGGAAGGGAGGAAGGGAGAAAAGAGGAAGGGAAGAAGGAAGGAAGGAAGGAAGGAAGGAAGGAAGGGAGGAAGGGAGAAAAGAGGAAGGGAAGAAGGAAGGAGACAGCAGGAGGAAAGAAGGAAGGAGGGGGGAAAAAGAAGGAAGGAAGGAAGGAAGGGAGGGATGAAAGAAGGACAGAAAGAAGGAAGGGAGAAAAAAAGGAAAGAAGGAAGGGAGAAAGGAAGGAAGGAAGGAAGGAAGGAAGGAAGGAAGGAAGGAAGGAAGGAAGGAAGGAAGGAAGGAAGGAAGGAAAGAAGGAAGGGAAGAAGGAAGGAGAGAGCAGGAGGAAAGAAGGAAGGAAGGGAAAAAAGAAGGAAGGAAGGAAGGAAGGAAGGAAGGAAGGAAGGAAAAGAAGGAAGAAAGGAAGGAAGGAAGGAAGGAAGGAAGGAAGGAAAGGAAGGAAGGAAGGAAGGAAGGAAGGAGGGAAGGAAGGGAAAAAAGAAGGAAGAAAGGAAGGAAGGAAGGAAAGGAAGGAAGGAAGGAAGGAAGGGAAAAAAGAAGGAAGGAAGGAAGGAAGGAAGGAAGGAAGGAAGGAAGGAAGATGGAAGGGAGAAAAGAGGAAGGGAACAAGGAAGCAGAGAGCAGGAGGAAAGAAGGAAGGAAGGAAGGAAGGAAGGAAGGAAGGAAGGAAGGAAGGAAGGAAGGAAGGAAGGAAGGGAAAAAAGAAGGAAGAAAGGAAGGAAGGAAGGAAAGGAAGGAAGGAAGGAAGGAAGGGAAAAAAGAAGGAAGGAAGGAAGGAAGGAAGGAAGGAAGGAAGGAAGGAAGGAAGGAAGGAAGGAAGGAAGGAAGGAAGGAAGGAAGGAAGGAAGGAAGGAAGATGGAAGGGAGAAAAGAGGAAGGGAAGAAGGAAGCAGAGAGCAGGAGGAAGGAAGGAAGGAAGGAAGGAAGGAAGGAAGGAAGGAAGGAAGGAAGGAAGGAAGGAAGGAAGGAAGGAAGGAAGGAAGGAAGGAAGGAAGGAAGGAAGGAAGGAAGGAGATGGAATTATTCGTGTATGTTTTTTTTTTAAAGATTGTCTAATAAATCAATCAATCAATCAATCAATCAATCAATCAATCAATCATTTCTAAGCCTCACCCATTCTGGATCAGGTTGTATCTGGGAGTGCTGTTGTCTGATTGCTCTGCGGTTGCCCAGCAGGAGTCGGTCACCATGGAGATGGTGTCTGCATCCAGCCCGTCAGTTTCCAGCTTCAGCCAGATCTTCTGGTTCAGCCGCACTTCAGTGCTGGAATCCACCGCTCGTGTGTGAGCAGCGTCCGTGTAGGCCGTCATGGCTACGGTGTAGCTCCAGGGTCCAGACGCGATGGACTGAACCACAGAGCTGCGGTGGACATACGCAAAGAAACTGTAACCCATCACCTGGCAAACCAGCTGAAAACTGGTTTCACATCATAATCAGAACCAAAACGACCACCTAGAACGCACCTGTCTTTGATTCTGAAGACCACAGTCTTGGTTTCTGGTTTGGTATAGACGCAGGTGAAGTCTATCTCCACCTCGTTCTGGCGAGTGATGACATCAGAGGACCGGTTTTCGCTTTTAATGGTGGCTTTGTATGTGATGTGACTGCCGTTAGTCTGCAGGATCACACGGTCACAAGTGTTTGGTGGCTTTAATAAACTTAAAAGACGACCAAATTATGAGAAGCTCAACACACTGCAAAAACTCAAAATCTTAACAAGAATATTTGTCTTATTTCTAGTTAAAATGTCTCATTTTTAGTAAAAAAAAAATCTCATTCCACTTAAAACAAAACTCATCACTGGAAAAAACAACAATTTTCACCTGTTTCAAGTAGATTTTCACTTAAAATAAGTAGAAAAATCTGCCAGTGGAACAAGATTTTTTAGCTTGTAATGAGAAGATAAATCTTGTCCTACTGGCAGATGCTTCTACTTATTTCAAGTGAAAATGTACTTGAAACAGGTGAAAATTGTCAAATAACAAGTTATTTTTCTGGTAATGACTCTTGTTTTAAGTGTAATGAGATTTTTTGACTAAAAATGAGACATTTTTACTAGATATAAGACAAATATTCCTGGTAAGATTTTGAGTTTTTGCAGTGCAGATTCCAACTAAAATTCCTTCAGCTCTCTGCTGTAGAGAGTAAAGAAGTGGAAGACAGAACCCACCGTGATCATCGCCCCACAGATGTTGCTGCGGTTGAAGCTGAAGGTCAACATGTGGGTCTCCTCATCCATCTCACCCTTGCAGGATGGGTCGTTGAGGTGTAAGTGGGAGGAGTTGATGCCTTGTCCTTCAAGGAGACATCCCGCCAGACTGACCGAAGCAGAGTTCTCTGAGCAGACCATCGGGTTTCCTGAGGACGTTTTTAAAAAATATGCAGGTTATATATTTCCTTTCCTTTTTTTCCTTCACCTCCTTCTGGAGGGAATATGTCAAAAATCATAAAGATTGTGCACTTGGTGACAAGTTTTTGATATTTGGCATGGTGTTAGTTATGGACATAAGGTTTTCAAAAACCACTGCAAACAAATGTAGTGGCCGGTTTGCAGAAAATTCAAATGGTTCCCGCCGAAAAGACCAAAGGTCATATCTCAGCTTATCTTAGTCCTAGATTGTTGTACATTGTCACTTTCTGTACTTTTTTGGTGCTACGAATTCAATTCTGAGATAAATTTCATATTTCAAGGTCATGTTGAAGGTTAAATTTAATTTTCAAGGTCATTTTTTCCACAAAAAACTCCATATCTTTAGAATTAAGTCACATATAAAGATTATATAGGGCTCTAGACCCCTATTTTCACCACCAAGGAATGCAATTTTCTGTTTATTGGACAGGTATCTATCACTGTAGTGTCAATAATCTCATTGGGTGAGAACAGTGGCCTTCATTCACGTTTAAGATGAACAGAACCTCAGAACTAAAGCCTGAATTATGGTTCCGCGTTAAACTAACGCAGAGCCTATGCCGTTGCCATGACGCCGTTGCCGTGACGCTGTTGCCGTGACGCCGTTGCCGTGACGCTGCTGCCATGATGCCGTTGCCGTGGAGCCGAAGTGAACCCTTCGGACTTCTCTGTCACTCCATTTCGCCGCGGTGCAATACCCCCCCAGAGCGCTAGTTCATACTTTTGTTTAGCTTCCGTTTTTTCCGGTCACAGTGAATCAAAGAGATAAGGACAACTATTGTGCAAAAAAACAAAACAACCCCCAAAAAAATAAAAAAATCACACACACGAAGAAAAGAGCGCTGAAAGTTCACGACTGCTTCACGAGCCGGAACCGGAAATGCGTTGCTACCAAGCGAACCAATCACAGCCCTCCCGGTCTGCGTTGGGTCTGCGTCGCCTCGACGCGTAGTTACATTTTTTGGGAATTGCAAGTCAGGCTACGGCGTAGGCTACGGCGTAGGCTACGGCGTAGGCTACGGCGTAGGCTACGGCGTAGGCTACGGCATAGGCTACGGCGTAGGCTACGGCGTAGGCTACGGCGTAGGCTACGGAGAGACTCCCGCGTAGCCGCGTACCCTACGCCGTAGGTTTAACGCAGAACCATAATTCAGCCTTAAGTCACAGTGAAAGAATAGGATTTTATTAAAATAACACACTTTTTGAATTTTCAGCAAACTGGCCACTAGGAAGCCATTCCAATATGTTTGCAGTGGTTTTTGAAAACCTTATGTCCATACCTAACACCATGCCAAATATCAAAAACTTCCAACCAATTCCCTCCCAGCTACTTTTATGAAGTTGTAAAAGCCGTCTTACCCAGGGCGCCTGACTCGTTATATCTGGAGGCAAAACCTTCTTTACAGAGGCAGACAGAAGCACCGCCGACCACACCACAAAACTCGTGATCACTGCAGGTCCTGTCCTGGCAACCAGTCTCCGATGGGGCTGCAGAGAAACACACAGGTGTATTACCCGTGAAATGAATGAAGAAAAGAAAAATACAGAGATGAATTCTGGTGAAGTTGGCATTTCTTACAGCACTGAGCTTCTGTCTTCCAGCTGTCCGGGAGGTGTTTTCCCATCCCGCTGCATGCTCTGGCGTAGGCCTCCAAGAACCGACACCTGAGGCCATCCACGTCGGGATGATTGCACACAGTTTCCTTGCATACGCTTATGTAGAGCTCTGGATCGACACTAGAGTTGCAGGAGGAGAAAGGTGCCTCCTTCAAGATGCTACACCTGTTTCCACACAAGAGAAAACGTTAGCAGAGGTCATTTGTGTTCATTTTCCACCCGTGCTGATGTCACATGATATGATTTTGCAATGTAGCACAAACTTAGATCAATGGTGTACAGCCCTGGTCCTCAGGACCCCCTGTCCTGCATGTTTTAGATGAGGGGTGGGCAGCCCTGGTCCTCAGGACCCCCTGTCCTGCATGTTTTAGATCCAGGGTGGGCAACCCTGGTCCTCAGGCCCCCTGTCCTGCATGTTTTAGATCAGGGACGGGCAGCCCTGGTCCTCAGGCCCCCCTGTCCTGCATGTTAAAATGTAGATGTTGCCTTGCATCAATATATCTGATTCTAATTAATGGTCATCATCAGCTTGTCATCAATGTCTGCACAAGTCTGTTACTGACACAGTCATTTGTAGGGAAACATATAAAACATGCAGGACAGGGGGACCGTAGGACTAGGGTTGAAGACCACTGCTTTAGATCGAAGTATAGCACCCCTACGTTTTCCTTCTGTCTGCATGAATCTACGCACCGTTCACTCATCATGGTGCAATTGATAGTGCTGTTTGTGGACTGAGTCTCACAGCTGGAGGGGTGACACAGAAACCAAAGTCAGGACTGTTACCCTACTCTGGATTGTTTATACAACACACATGGTACTTCTATCCATTCATCCATAGATCCATTGTCCGCCACTTATCCGTTACCGGGTCACAGGGGCAGCAGTCTCAGCAGAGATGCACAAACTTCCTTTACCCCAGACACTTCCTCCAGCTCTTCCTCCAGCTCTTCCAGGGGAGTCTGAGGCGTTCCCAGGCCAGCCCAGAGACATAGTCTCTCCAGCGTGTCCTGGGTCTTCCCCGGGGTCTCCTCTCGGAGGGACATGCCTGGAACACCTCCCTAGGGAGGAGGGACATGCCTGGAACACCTCTATAGGGAGGAGGGACATGTCTGGAACACCTCCCTAGGGAAGAGGGACATGCCTGGAATACCTCCCTAGGGAGAAGGGACATGCCTGGAACACCTCCCTAGGGAGGTGTCCAGGAGGATCCGGTACAGATGTCCAAGCCACCTCAGCTGACTCCTCTCAATGTGAAGGAGCAGCGGCTCGACTCCGAGCTCCTCCCGGGTGACCGAACTCCTCACCCTATCTCTAAGGGAGCGTCCAGCCACCCTGCGGAGGAAACTCATCTCGGCCGCTTGTATCCCCGATCTTGTCCTTTCAGTCACTACCCAAAGTTCATGACCATAGGTGAGGGTAGGTGCGTAGATTGACCGGTAAATCGAGAGCTTCGCATTTCGACTCAGCTCCTTCTTCACCACGACGGTCCGGTACACGACCGCATAACTGCGGACGCTGCACCGATCCGTCTGTCAATCTCCCGCTCCATCGTTCCCTCACTCGTGAACAAGATCCCGAGATACTTGAACTCCTCCACCTGAGGCAGGACTTCTCCACCCATGATACTTCTATGAGTTCTTAATGGATTCAAACAAGTTCAAAACAATATAAAGAGACCAATCCATCCATTTTCTTCACCCACTGAATGGCATGTAGGAACATCGGGGTCTGCTGGAGCCTAATCTCAGCTCCTTGCAGGGAAAAGGCAGGACCCTGGACAGGTCACCAGGCCATAGCAGAAGGATACAAACAGTTTTCAGGATTAAGATTATTCTTTTGTATTATGAAGTTGGTGGTTAACATTAAAGGGTTTGTGGCCGGATCGGGATGACCTGATCACGTCCTAAATGTATCACGATGGACCTGAAATGCAAAAGAAAAGACTGGAGCAACAATGGCAAAGTACTTTCAAAACACATTTTTAAATGTATGTGACACAGTCTGCAGGCTCATGTCAGCTTGTTTGCCCCAGTGTATGATGGGATATTGCATCGTGATGGACCAGTTCAACAGCAGGTTTCCAGAGCACAGACCAAGCAGTGTTAAGAATTTAAAGGCTTCATGGAAACAACTGCTTTATGATCAAGTGTACAAACAGTAGAAGCAGTAAATCTGGAAATGCTTCTGGCATCCAGTCAGGTATTAGAATTAACAGCGATTATTGTTTGTGCACAGACGTGCACAGACATGCAAGTTTCCACACTGTGTAATAATCCTGCTGATAATGCCCTTTCTTTGTTGGTCTAATTTAGAGCCGGAATCCTGTTCAAAGCTTCAATGAGGGCAAATATAAACAATAATAGTGTGTGGGGTGAGACACATGTCTACTGGTGTCAAAGAAAAGTAGGGAAAAACCATTTGTATACTTTGATTTCTTTCTTGTGCATGAGGTAGAAACAAGTGAACTGATTTGAATTGAATTATTAATTCTGGGTAAACTCAGATTAAAAGTTACCGGAATGACGATGACAGATCATTCAGCTCTATGAGCGTTTCAGCCCCCGGCTCATTCCTGTTAACTTCAGTCTCACACATGGCAGATATGGCAGCACTGTGACTTAGTTGTCAGCACTGTTTCTTCACAGAGACGAGGTTCCTGGTTCCACTTTCCTTGTGGAGTTTGCATGTTTTCCCGTGCTAGCGTGAGTTTTCTCTCTGTACTCAGGCTTCCTCCGGCAGTCCAAAAACATTTGTGCTAGGTCAATTGATCATTTTAAATTGCCCGTAGGTGTGAACATGCATGGTTGTTTGTCTATAAATGGGGCCCTGTGGTAGGCTGGTGAGCACTCCAGGCATACCAAACAAAAGGCATAACAAAAAGAAGTTTTTGTATATCAGTTTGTGGAATTAAACTGTGGAACTGTGGAATGGTTTGAATTTGGAGGTAAAAGAATTTACAAACTAGGGATGCCCCTGAGTTTGTCCCTACAGGGATCCGGTTGCACCCCCCTGTGGCATGTGTTGTGAAGTGACGTCATGTTTCCCCTGTGTCCTGAGTTGAAGTGAATACATGCAGACGTGCAAAGATTCCTGGTCTTCGTTTCCTCATTAATAAATTGTTATATTACTAGACGACAAAGTATATAACAAAACTGGCGACGAGGTACGGCCTCACGTTGTTTTTTTCGGCAGAAAGTCCGAATTTAATGAGTTTAATTAGCGCGCGTATGACGCAACGCTGTGGCTACCTGCAGTGCTAAGCTAACTGTTTGTTTGGACGGACCGTGACCTGCCGGAGGACAGCGCTGCTGCGGGGGAGGAGAAATCTCCGAGGTGGAAAAGAGACCGGAGTAAACGAAAAAAAAAGGAAGGACTGTGTGACACAACTGAAAGACAATAAAAGCAGTGAGTAAAATGAAAAAACGACAATAAGAGCTGACGGAAAAAAAAAAAGTTGGCAGAAGGACAAGACTAATTGCTGGAGGAACATTCAGAAATGGCTGCACTGGTCAGGAATATTGGACCATTTGAAGAAAATACAGAACAATGGAGTTCATACACGGAAAGGTTTGAATACTTTGCCCTTGCCAACAACATCAAAAGTGATGTTATTGTACCAACGTTTTTAAGTGTTATGGGAGCAAAAACATTCAACCTACTGCGCAGTCTAGTGCAACCTGCCAAACCAGGAGAGATGTCCTATGAGGAAATAGTGACAATATTAAAGAAACACTATTCCCCGAAGCCACTGGTCATTGCAGAGAGATTCAGATTCCATAAAAGGAACCAGGAAGAGGGTGAATCTGTTTCACAATTTGTAGCTGTACTGAAACGGTTATCTGAATATTGTGAATTTGGACATTCACTCAATGATACCATACGAGATCAGCTGGTGTGTGGTTGACGCAGTGAGGCTAGCCAGAAACGGCTACTGACTGAAGCTAATCTGAGACTGGATAAAGCTATTGAGATCAGCACATCAATGGAGATGGCTGCCAAAGAAGCACAACAGCTACTGTAAGTGCATCAACCCAAGTGCATAAGATGTCCGCTGAATCCACCAAGAAAGCAGCACCTGGTCAGCTATGCTACCGTTGTGGAAAAGCAGGGCACCAGGCACCAGAGTGTTGGTGTAAGGACTTGGACTGTAGGAACTGTGGTAAGAAAGGCCACATCGAACGTGCCTGTAGAAATAAAAAGGCGTAGACACACAAACAGTTCAATGACAAAAGGAGAGGTGGCTTCCACAGAAACAAAAATAAACGTGTGAACAAGATGGAACATGAACGGGATGAACAGAGTGATTGTGAGTCCGATGAAGATACTGTACATATTTTATCTGTTATGGACAATGATGATGATGGATACTGGGTCACACCACTTCTGGAGAATAAACCAGTGCGGATGCAAGTGGACACTGGTACACGCGTATCCATGGTATCTGAAGTTGTGTACAAAGAGAAACTGCAACACCTTGCTCTTCGAGAGACAAAGCTGAAGTTAAGGACATACACTGGTGAGTCTGTTCCAGTGTTGGGAGTTGTGAATGTGACAGTGGACCACAACAAGCAGAGAGCGACTCTTCCACTGTACATCATCTCAGGAAACCGTCCAGCTCTGCTAGGTCGCCGATGGCTACAAAAGATCAAGCTGAACTGGCAAGGGGTGTTCATGGTTTCGGATGGTGAAACAAGCCCCCTACAGGAGATCTTAAAGAAGCATCCGAAGGTGTTTGATGGAGAACTTGGCAGCATGAAAGACTTCATGGTTAAACTGACAAATTAAACTCGGCAGCACACCAAAGTGCCTAAAAGCTAGACCGGTACTGTATGCCATCAAACCAAAACTTGTGGCAGAACTAGACAGGTTAGTGAAGAGTGGGGTTCTGGAACCTGTAAGCACAAGTGAATGGGCTACACCCATCGTTCCCGTCATGAAAAAGGACAGAGCGCCAAGAATCTGCGGTGATTTTAAAGTAACTGTAAATCCGGTGATGACAACAGAAAAGTATCCATTACCCCTCATCGATGACCTTTTCTCATGTTTGGCTGGAGGACAGAAGTTTAGTAAGCTATATTTATCTCAATCATATCTTCAGATGCATGTGGAACGTGAGTCACAGGAGCTGCTGACTATTGGGACATAAAGGACTGTACAGGTACCAGAGGCTCCCTTTCGGGATCACCTCTGCTCCAGCACTGTTCCAGAGAGCAATGGACCAGATCCTCAGTGGTCTTTCAGGGGTTCAGTGCTACCTGGATGACCTGCTCATCACAGGACCGGATGAGAAGTCGCACTTAAGGAATCTGGATGCAACATTACAACGGCTGGAGGAGTACAGTTTGAAAGTCCGGAAAGACAAGTGTGAGTTCTTCAGACCATCTGTTGAGTACCTGGGACATGTAATTGACTGCACATTAATTGTTGCTATCTTGCCTGAAACGGCGCTGCCAGTCTCATTCATGGGTATCACTCTCTTCTCATCACCACGCTAAGCTTAGCCGACTAGCGGCTAACCGGAACAGCTGGCTGAGCAGCGGCGGCTTGGCGGCTGCTCCGCCCCCAGGCTGCACACTCACCCGGGGAACATCTCACCCTAGAGTCACTAACCAGTAACTACAACAACAATGAAGTGGTATCGGTGCATGGTATCGGAGAATTTTTGTGAGTATGAGTACGAGTATATGAGAGCAGTATCAGCCCCGATACCGATACCAGCATCGGTATCGGGGCATCCCTAGTACAAACATAAAACAATTTAAGAAGAAATATAAAGAAATAGTTTATTTGAGGTACAAAAGTGAAGACTGTGTTTAAAGATCACCAGCTGTGTGAGTTCTGCTATTTTATCATGTTGTCTTTGTATGTTTATATACTTAGATATACGTATTATATTTATATCATAGTTATATATTATTTATATCATAGTTATATTATATTTTTGATAGAGCTTACATCTTACATCAAACAGGTTATTTTTGTAAAAAATTATATATATTTATACAAATTAGTGTATAGTATAAAAAATAAATACAGACATATAATGTATGTTTAGTTGTGGAAAGGGGGTGGGATTAAATAAGTTTATACTTCCCCCCACTCCTTTTCGAACATGTAACTGAAATATGTGTTTTGATGTTGGTTTTTTTCTTTATGTGGTGGAATGCCCACCTGTATTTTTTTTCTTATCTTTTTTCTTGTTTTTTATACATGTTCGAACGAACGAACAAACGAACCCCTGCGTCAGGCCTGTAATGACCTGGGACAGGCTGCAGCAGACTCATGTGACCCTGCACAGGATTAAACAGGTATAGGAAATGGGTAGATCAGGCCGATGTCCTGCAGGTTTAAAATGTTTCCATGCTTTAACACAGCCTGACAGACATAGCTTTGTCATTACCAGAGTTATGCAGACCTTGATGACAAGCTGATAATGAGCATTCATTTGAATCAGGTGTGATAATGCAAGGCAACATCTAAAACATGCAGGACTGCGGCTAATCTAAGACTTGCAGGACTGGGGTCCTGAGGGCCGAAATTGAGAACCGCTGGTTTACAGCAGGGGTCTTGAATTCCGGTCGTCGCGGGCCGGTGTGGTGCAGGTTTTGGATGCTACCCTGCTTCAACACATCGTGATACAAATGACCGCGTCATTATCAGATTGGTGCAGACCTTGATGACATGCCGGTGACGACTGTAAATTAGAATCAGGTGTGATAAAGCAGAGAAACATTTAACATGCAGTGATGAGCTTCTATTGTCTCAGGTTCCTCATTTAGCTTCGTTAGATTAGTCCTTATGAGAATCCAACAGGTCATTCTGCTGCTGAGACATGACATTTTGTAAATCTTCACTACATACAAAGAGATATGTTGCACTCTCTGTGGTTATTCTCAATGTTTTTCAATGCAGGGTGAACATACTTACTGGTCTAAAGTACAGCTTTGTCTTTCATCACAGCCTTGTGTAAGTGTTACGTTTCCTTCAACACCACAACTGGCTGTTTTGCAGATGTCGCTTAGATCCATTGAAGCATTTCTTTCCAAAAAAGCACCTTTAGAAATAAGGGAAGATTTGCATATGTTAAGTAAAACAACTCATATATTTTCTTGTTTTTTCTTTTTTACAGCTATCTGCTTAAATATTAATAGTACCGTGATTTGGTCAAACCTTCATCTATGACATAGACTTGGAATTTTGCACTTTCTTTCTGCGTGTGTCCTTCCACATGCACACTTATGATAAGAATAACAAACCTATGAATCTGCATCCACTGATGTCAAGGAAAGCGCTGGAATGAGGCGGCTGGATTGTCACATTGCTGACATGGAGACGGCTGACTACAACAAGCGCAAACTGAGGAAAAACAAAACAGTTCATCTATAATGTCCACATTGCAACTCATTGTAGGACTTATTAGGATGAACTGAGACAAAAACATTCCCTTTGTTATTCTGAAAACTGCAGATGACAGATGAACCAATCCTTTTGAAGAACATCAATTAGACCTTAATGTCCACATGTTATTGACTTTGTCCTCACATCAAACATATTTACCTTAGTAGTCTTAACGTGTAAGTCAAGATGCAGAGCTGCTTGTGTCCCGAAGTTAACGAGTCTCACATTGTACTATACCATCACAGAGGAAGAGACATTACCATTAGATTGTATCTCAAAATGTTCTGAAAACTGATAAACGTCTTGTTTTGTCTGTTGCACTGCAAAAACTCAACATCTTAACCAGAATATTTGTCTTATTTCTAGTTAAAATGTCTTATTTTTAGTCAGAAAATCTCATTACACTTAAAACAAGACTCATCCCTGGACAATTTTCACCTGTTTCAAGTAGATATTCACTTAAAATAAGTAGAAAAATCTGCCAGTGGAAGAAGATTTTTTTGCTTGTAATGAGAAGATAAATCTTGTCCCACTGGCAGATTTTTCTACTTATTTCAAGTGAAAATTTACTTGAAAAAGGCGAAAATTGTCAAAAGACAAGTTATTTTTCTGGTGATGACTCTTGTTTTAAGTGTAATGAGATTTTTTGACTAAAAATTAGACATTTTAACTAGAAATAAGACAAATATTCCTGGTAAGATTTTGAGTTTTTGCAGTGTGTTCATGTTTGTACAGAAGTGTGTGTATTTTTCATGAGTTTATATGATCTAATACAGTGGGCACTAAAATTATGATATTTAATTTGTGAGAAACTGAACAATACTCACCGGTTTTGAATTGTGCATCATTGAAAGATGCACATAGCAGTCAAGCTCTTTTGTGATGGTCTTCACGTTGTCTTTGATCAGTGATGCATAGCTTGAATTAGATGATTTTATCTCAAAACCAATTTGTGTGTAATTGTCAGCTGCAGGAATGATGATACACTCGTGGTGGGATTCAGGGTCGTAAAAGTCATTGAAACAGATCGTCAACAATGACTCACTCTCGTTCAGCTGTTAAAAATCACACGAGCACAAGAATCAAATAAAAGTGAAAAAAGGAATAATATAACAGTGATGTGCAGTAATAATAGATTACTGGAGGTCATTGGAGGTCATTCATCCAAAAATGAGCTTGTGTAACATACAGGAGTCAACTTAGTTTATTTATATATTAAACATTAATACTGACGCATTTAAAGATTGTGTCAATAGTCGTGGTTGATCCTACTCACGTAGAGTTGCTGGTAGGTTTTCTGATAAAACGTGATGGGACATGAGCTGATGTTGACCTGATGAGCATAAAAGGGGGCAGGAGCAGCACCTACAGAGATGGAGACACATTCAGGAGGTCTGGGTCAGAGGAAAAGAGGTCCAACTGTTCACACGTCCACTTTTTAAAGTCAGTGATGGGATGTAACTAAGGATGTTTACAGATACAGCTTTAGATGACCTCAGCATTTAACAAATCACTTCAGGGGAAAAAAACAACAACTTCAATTCAATTTTCAATTCAATTTTATTTATATAGCGTCTAATACAACAGATGTTGTCTCTAGACGCTTTCCAGATATCCAGAACATGAACATAAACATAAACATAAACATAAACCCCCGAGCAATTATTATATAAACAATGGCAGGTAAAAACTCCCCTAGTGGGAGAAAAACCTTAAGCCAAACAGTGGCAAGAAAAACTCCCCTTTAGGAGGGAAGAAACCTTGAGCAGGACCAGGCTCATAAGGGGGGACCCTCCTGCCGAAGGCCAGACTGGGGGAGTCAGGGACGACAACCAGGGAAAAAAAACAGCAACAGTAGCAGATAATGACTATGACCTTATCCACATCACACAGATCATTTCTTCCTATACGCAGTAACAACATAAGGCCTCAAATTATTTTTATTTCAAAACTGCAGTCGTGAAACTCCTGGTATCTACTGAAAATGGAAAAAAAAAACAACTTCAAGTTCCCGTAGGCAGACTTGTTCCCGGTGCATGCTGGACTTCGGCAGGGCTGCCCTTTGTCACCGGTTCTGTTCATAATTTTTATGGACAGGATCTCTAGGTGTAGCCAGGGGTCAGAGGGGATCCGGTTTGGGAACCACAGGATTTCGTCTTTGCTTTTTGCAGATGATGTTGTCCTGTTTGCTTCATCGGACCGGGACCTTCAGCATGTGCTGGGGCGGTTTGAGGCTGAGTGCGACTCGGCAGGGATGAGAATCAGCACCTCCAAAACCGAGGCCATGGTTCTCCATCGGGAAAGGGTGGCGTGCCTTCTCCGGGTGGGTGGAGAAGTCCTGCCTCAGGTGGAGGAGTTCAAGTATCTCGGGGTCTTGTTCACGAGTGAGGGAACGATGGAGCGGGAGATTGACAGACGGATCGGTGAAGCATCCGCAGTTATGCGGTCGATGTACCGGACCGTCGTGGTGAAGAGGGAGCTGAGTCGAAAGGTGAAGCTCTCGATTTACCGGTCAATCTACGCACCTACCCTCACCTATGGTCACGAACTTTGGGTAGTGACCGAAAGGACAAGATCGCGGATACAAGCGGCCGAGATGAGTTTCCTCCGCAGGGTGGCTGGACGCTCCCTTAGAGATGAGTTTCCTCCGCAGGGTGGCTGGACGCTCCCTTAGAGATAGGGTGAGGAGTTCTGTCACCCGGTAGGAGCTCGGAGTTGAGCCGCTGCTCCTTCACATTGAGAGGAGTCGGCTGAGGTGGCTTGGGCATCTGTATTGGATCCTCCTGAACACCTCCCTAGGGAGGTGTTCCAGGCATGTCCCTCCTCCCTAGGGAGGTGTTCCAGGCATGTCCCTCCTCTCTAGGGAGATATTCCAGGCATGTCCCTCCAGGAGGAGACCCCAGGGAAGACCCAGGACACGCTGGAGAGACTATGACTACGTTCACACTACAGTTCCCAAGTGACCCAAATCCGATTTTTTGCTCATATATGACTCAGATCTGATTTGTTTATGACAGTGTGAACAGTCACAAGTCACATGGAATCTGATCTTTTCAAATCAGATTCAGGTCGCTTCCATATGTGGTTCTAAATCGGATACAGGTCTGATGTTTTGCAATGCGACCTCAGTGTGAACAGCCAGGTCGGAATTAATGCGACTTTGACGTCACTTGAGAGCGACCGTTGTCATAATACTGCGCTGGCGGGGGCGAGAGTCCCTCGGAAGCGATTGGAAAATTAAAAATGCGGCTTTCTTTCTTTTCCTTCTCCTCTTCATCAACACTTGCTCACAGTTTCGTCGGCTTCCACCACACAACAACTTCAAAATATACCATGTACCCTCACTTCTGTCGCCTCCATGTTTACCGCCGTATGACGGCGTGCTGCGTGTGACGTCTTTGTTATCATTCCTCTGTGCATGTGGGTCAGTTCAGGGCCGTGATGCGTTCACACTCGAGTCGGATATAGGACACATTTTAAAAGATAATGTGAAGAGCAACACAAAAAAATCGGATATGGGAAAAAATCGCAATTGAGCATTAAGGCCTGCAGTGTGAACGTTGTCATAGTCTCTCGGCTGGACTGGGAACGCCTCGGACTCCCCTCGGGGGAGCTGGAGGAAGTGTCTGGGGTGAGGGAAGTCTGGGCATCTCTGCTGAGGCTTCTGCCCCCGCAACCCGGGAACGGATAAGCGGCGGGCGATGGATGGATGGAAGTTCCCGTAGGATGTGACATTCAGCGGCGTGCCCCGGGTGACCATGAGACGGCACTATTGCTGAAAGATACTTCAGATCACATCACGTTAGCCCTTTTCAGACACAATCATGTGTGAATTTAATGTCTCCACCGACGTATGAAAGTGACATTGGTCACTCGTCCCTTAATGATCCTGAGGGTTTCGTTTGGGTATTTGATCCATTGGCGCTTTTATACTAGTACCTACTCAGCGCGACTCCACTCGCCTTGCCCCTCGTTTCTTTCTCCTTGGTAGATCTGGTCGTTCCTTATCGCCCATCTAGATCCCATTTTAATTCTCTCCTCAGCACCAGGTTTATGAACATCTGCACTTCAGAGTTGGATCATGAAACAGACTTTTGCTGCCATTGCTGGTTGAATAAAATGAACAAGAATCCGTCAGAGTCTCTTTCTCTGATTTCCTCCTCCTGACTCAGACGTCTGACTCCAACCCCCCGACCAATCAGTGGCCTGTAGTGTGATGATGTCAGATACAGCCGACTCAGCCGCTTAGAACCTCGGCAGAATAGATACAGAAAAAGTATCTACTCGGCACGTTAGACCCCTAGTGGAGAAGCGCAAAACTGGGGCGTGGACGAGTCGAGTCGCGCTGAGTAGGTACTATATGATGACTCTTACGGCTCAAAGCGATGGAATCTTGGATCTTTGACAGGCAGGTGTGTGTGGGACTTACACGTCAGGGTGACGATGGCGCACAGGTGGAACAGGGGGCGGAGCATGTCGCCTGTCAAAGACACCTGTCAAAGAGGAATGAAGAACATTCTTGTCATTGATCAGGGCTTTAAATGTTTCACTTCCAGTTCAGAAGTTCAGACGTGGGGTGTGCTCCACACGCACGTCTGAACTTCTGAACCTGTTTTAATGACTTTTTCCTTGTGTAAACTGATTGGCAGACGTGGGAAGTGCAAATGCTTCATGACTAAACTTAAGTAGATTTTTAACTGGACAGGGAAGCTGAGAGTGTGCAGGTTATGAAACACAAGTCACCGCAGATGTGTCTCACATTTCTGATGTTGTAGTCCTCTTAATTTGCTTCAAATAACTTTGGATACGTAAATTCAATTCAATTCAATTCAATTTTATTTATATAGCGTCTAATACAACAGATGTTGTCTCTAGACGCTTTCCAGAGATCCAGAACATGAACATAAACATAAACATAAACCCCCGAGCAATTATTACATAAACAATGGCAGGTAAAAACTCCCATAGTGGGAGAAAAACCTTAAGCCAAACAGTGGCAAGAAAAACTCCCCTTTAAGAGGGAAGAAACCTTGAGCAGGACCAGGCTCATAAGGGGGGACCCTCCTGCCGAAGGCCAGACTGGGGGAGTCAGGGACGTCAGCAGCACACAGCAGGCAGGTGGAAGCAGCAGCGGGATTAACTTATTATTAAATTAACTACCATACGCATAAACGCTGGATTTATCAACTCATAAATCACATCCATGTTTCTGGCAGCAGTGAGTCTCTGGAGAGAAAGGACCACCAAGACTCAACCACTGCAGTCTCGTTTTCATTAAGGTAGAGACAGTCACCAAGAGTATCTAGAAAAGGCTTTAGTCGACCTCTTTCGTCTCAGTTAATGTTCAAATATAGAGCACAAACATCAGATTATGCAGGTTTACTATAAATGTTTAAAATACCCATCAACTGTTCCACAGGTTCCCTGCCTGGTTGCTGTAATTCAAACCTCCCGCCGACGTAACACGAGCAATGCAGTTGGGGTTTCTGCTCTTAAATCCAGGAACAATAACACTTTATTCCTGTTAAAAGCGTCATGAGCTGATATTTCAAAGTTAAATCTAAAACTTAAAATGTTTATTTTCTTACTCTCGGCGGTCCGGATGAAGGGTGAGGATGACGAAGGCTTTCCTCTGATGTTGCAGCCGGTTGAGATACGTGTAGGAAATGAATCTCCGTCTCGCCGTGTGTCTGTTGTCACAGCAACCTGGGAGACCGGACGGATGGAGGCCGGGTCACCCTGGAGCTCCGCCCTCTGCCGTCACTGAGTCATTGTCACGTTTTGTAACCACGGTTACAAAAGGTACTGAAATTGATGAAAGTGTAACTGAAATTAAAGCTACTTAAACTGACATTTAAAGTTGATCCGAGCCATTCCATGAACCATGCGGTGTCAAAGTTGAAAAAGTCGATGCAAACTGCCTGATTAGAGCTGCTGATGGAAAATTTAGCATCACTCAGAAGCTCAAATTAAATTCCTGAGAAAAGATCTGATGCGTTTCAAGGTGACAAAACTTGAGCAGCAGCATTTGTGTGGCAGGTATCTCATACGTGGCGGTTAAGCTGGATCAGGTGAGCAGCGTGCCAAGCCCAGCGCCGCTATGGCGGCCAAGCCAGTCAGGTGGCAGGACTGCCCTTCCCTCTCATCTATTTATCATTTTATATGTTGATGTATCTGTTTATTAGGGCCCAAGCACTTACAGTGTGAAGGCCATATTGTATCTGTAGGAATTTTTTTGTTCTCGTTTTTTTTTTTTTTTTTTTTTTTTTCCTTCTTTCTTCAAAAGAAGGGCCTTTTTTCCCCCCTAAACGTGCCCCAAAAGTCACCAAATTTTGCACGCAAGCCAGACCTGGCAAAAAATTTGATATTTAATGGTTTGCATTAATGGGCGTGGTCTAATGGCTCAACAGCGCCCCCTAGAAAACTTTGTGCCTCAAGCCCCACAATACGGTTTGACGTACATGCACGAAAATCGGTACACACCTGTATCATGTCACAACTTAAAGAAAAGTCTCTTGACGCCATGGCCGAAACCAAACAGGAAGTCGGCCATTTTGAATTAATCGTGTAATTTTGACGTGACGACATCCACTGCCAATCCAGGAAGCACGAACACACAGAAACACACGTCAAGCACTGGAAATCTGCAACAAAAAAAACACAAACAAAACACGAAACACGGAGCCGACCAAAACACGAACAGCAATGGACCCAAATCTTGAGATCTGATCACAGTCTGAGCTAAGCTACTGCTACCGCTACCTAACCCCAAAAACTACAGAGCCAGCATGCAGGTGAACAAGCCAGTGTGTATGTCTATGTGTGTGTATGTGTGTATGTATATGATCATGCGTGTGTGTGTGTGTGTGTGTGTGTGCGACCCCGCCACCCGCGAGACCAGAGGCCGACAATGAAGAACCCGGAACCCAGGCCACCAGCAACCCCACAGAGGGGAGAAGTAGGAGGGAGGCAACCCACCGCCGGCGAGCCCCTCATTATTTCCTTCAATACACTTTGAACTGTGTAGGTGCTGGTGTGTTGCGCTCAGGCTTTTTGAATCTGACACAAACACCACGAAGCAAAACCTATGTTGTGTTTATTCTGTAAGAGCTTAAGTTTTACAGCGGACGTCATCAGCTGCAGCGCTTCAATCCTGAGCCCTGACAAGTCGGTTCAATTTAACAACGACATGAATACCTGAAATAAGAGAAAGTTCGATTTTACAGTAGCAAGTTAGTTTTTATTATGTAATGATTGTGTAATTTTATAACCTTTGTGTTAACGTTTTATAACTTTATAACTAACTTATAACATGTTTTACATGTTTCCCTGCTTCATTGCACCATGATACAAGTGTTTGTGTCATTAACAGAATTGTGCACACCTTGTTGACAAGCTGATGACGATGACTAATCAGGTGTGTTAGAGCAGTGAAACATCTAAAACATGCAGGACATCGGCCCACGAGGAGCAGGAATCCCCACCCCTGAGCTAAAGGCTTGACGACAACACTGGAGTCATCACACATGAAAGACAAAGTCATGAGACACCGGCAGCACAAACAATGTGGCCGCTCAGGTCCTGTCAGCGGAATCTCACCAGCAGCTGCTTTTAGCCTCAGGGCGACTGTTGTGGCTTTAAATGTTCACCACGTGCCAAGTTTCGGGCGTGAACTTCTTATACAACTTGATTACAATGCGGAAACTGCTTTTCATTAAACACCAAAACTCAACCTTTTAAAGTCTTAAAGTTTTTTTTTAAATATTGATATACTTTTCATTTTTGAAATATTAATAAGATCTGATCCCACTGAAGCTTTAGAGAGATTTAATCCCTCAAACATCCTTTGCTTTGCTTCCGTTTTATTACAATGTTTTCCAAAAAGACATAAATCAAGGCTCCACCCATACATGTGCACGTTTTAGATGTTTCCCTGTTTCCACACACTTGATTTTAATGAATGGTCCTCATTAGCTGGTCTTCTTCTTCTTCTTTTGTGTTTCCGGTAGTTTCGACGCATCCAGGCGTATTACTGCCCTCCTCTGGTAGTTTGGGGCTGAGTTAGTTCACAATGGTCACTTATATTTTTGAGTAAAGCCCAGTGGCATGCAGAAGATGTATAACTGCCCTTGCTATCAGTTTGTGGTCCCCATGTTGGCCGAGTAATATTCTAACAGAAAAACAAGATATACCTAGATCTAACAGGGTTCTATATAAAATACTCCTTTCTGCAGAATACTTTCTACACTCCATCAGAACATGTTGAACTGTTTCCGGCCTCCAGCACTCACACAACCCACTTGGATGTTTCCCTACCACAAATAAGCTCTGATGTAGCCCACAGTGCCCCAGCCTCAATCGTGTTAATTTAACCACGTCAACACGACTTCCAAAATAATGATATGAAGTATTGACCTTCGGATGAATATTAAAAAAGTGCCTCCCTCTTTCCTCCTTCTCCCAAATTTCCTGCCACTCTCTCCCAATTCCCTCCTTGATTTTAGACCTATACTCAGCCTTTCCTAGTGGGATCTCAACATCCACAACGTCTCGCTTTAGTGCTTTTGCCACCCTATCAGCTAATTCATTCCCTACAACTCCGGCGTGCCCTGGAACCCACATAAATTTCACATACACTGCAGTTTCTCAAATCGAAACAACACTAATACTATTTCGCTTAGTACATCTGGTCTAGACTGACAACTACTACTTGTTATGGCTTTCAGGGCTGCTGCAGAGTCTGAGCAAATCACCACACCTTCTGGCTTACTCTCCTCCACCCAGTATAACGCCCAAAGTACAGATAATAATTCAGTAGTGAGTGAACACAGATACATAATTACTAACACTACAACACATTTCCTTTCCTAACTGCATCACATACAGTCCATCATTAGCTGGTCCTCAGTGTCTACATAGCTCTGTTGGTGACCCAGCTCCTTGTATCACGATGTGATCCCCCATCTCCTAACAGATGCTCAGGTTAAACTGCAAAAACTAATGTCTAGGTAAGAAAATATACTTGTTTCAAGAATATTAAAGAACTGATTTAATAGAGTTCATTTTGTCCATAGATTTAACATTTAATTTGCTAATTATTTTTGTTCAAAACATGTAATTAATTAACCTACAAATTTCTTGTCGGACAAAAATAATTAGCAAATTAAATAAAAATTAAAGGACTATTTTAGACGGTGTAAGTGACCACCAGGGGGGGTTATAAGGCTGATCGGGTCTATGCTGTCGCTGGTGGTCCGGAAATGATATCAGGGGGTTAGGTGTGAGTAGCCGCCAGGGTTTGGGAAACAGATCAAGATTGGTATGCAACTTAAGCATATCAAGGAAACAGCGTTTCATTTAATTGTATAAAGTAACTTAGATTGTGATATCTGTCTAGCTCAGGGATCAGCAACCCGCGGCTCTAGAGCCACATGCGGCTCTTTAGCGCCACCCTAGTGGCTCCCTGGAGCTTTTTAAAAAAAGTTTGACCTTTTTTTCATCTTTTTTTTTTTAACTTTTTTCTTTTTTTTCCTTATTTTCTCTTTATTTTTCCTTTTTTCTCTTTTTTCTCTTATATTTTTCTTTTTTTCTGCTTTTTTTTCTTTTTTTCCCTTTTTTTCCTGCTTTTTTTCCTTTTTTCTTCCCTTTTCCTTTCCTTTTTTAATCTCGACATTTTGACTTTTTTCTCGAAATTTGACTTTTTTCTCGACATTTCGTCTTTTTTCTCAACATTTCGACTTTTTTCTCAACATTTCGACTTTTTTCTCAATATTGTACTACAACATTAATCTTTACATTTCGACTTTTTACTAAAAATTTTGACTTTTTTCTCGACATTTCGAATTTTTTCTGCTTTTTTTTCTTTTTTTCCCTTTTTTTCTGCTTTTTTCTCTTTTTTTATTTTTTCCTTTTCTTTTTTAATCTCAACATTTTGACTTTTTTCTCGACATTTCGACTTTTTTCTAAAGATTGTACTTCAACATTATTCTTTACATTTCGACTTTTTACTCAAAATTTTGACTTTTTTCTCGACATTTTGAATTTTTTCTCGAAGTGCATAATGAAAAAATAATCTTCCCCCAGTTCTAACTAATATAGATACATGCAGCATGTGTTGCCTTCATTCTAAGGCTTATACAAGACTTTTCATTTTTTTGCGGTTCCAGACATATTTGTTTTTTTGTGTTTTTGGTCCAATATGGATCTAAAACATTTTGGGTTGCCGACCCCAGATCTAGATCTTTATTTGGATGCACTTTTTAGGATGTACATCGAAGTTCAATTTGTGACAGCAAAACATGCCTCTTATAATATAGTGTTGGATGAAGGCAAATCCTATAAAAGGACAATAGGATTCAGGGATGAGTTAAGGTTCAGAGCTGCTCGGTTGTGTGTGTTTGATACATGTGTGTGTGTCCTAGGTGAAACTATAGCAGCCTTCTGCCTGACTGAGCCGGCCAGCGGCTCCGATGCCGCTTCCATCAAGACCACGGCTGTTCTCTCACCATGCGGGAAACACTTCATTATGAATGGAAGCAAGATCTGGATCAGGTAGTCAGGTTTTCCTACTTTGACCACAAGGGGGCAGCACATCAATTCAGAATAATTTTAGCTGGAGCCTGCAGGTGTGTTTTTAACTTTGCTTTGATGGTTTTGGTTTTGTGTTTATCTGTCAGCAACGGAGGTTTGGCTGAGATCTTCACGGTGTTTGCAAAGACACCTGTGAAGGACCCGAAGACTGGGGAGATGAAAGACAAGATCAGCGCTTTCATCGTGGAGAGGAGCTTTGGAGGAGTGACAAAGTGAGCTGACGTTTTAGCTCCTATGTTCATTAAGCACTCTTTTTCAGTATTTCACACTCATTTCATCAACATCTCTCCTCACACGCAGTGGCCCTCCAGAGAAAAAGATGGCAGCAGCAGTTTTTATTGGCAATTTTCTAATTAAATCTTTTCATGTGTTTTTTAAGTTTCACGGTGCCAAGAGTAAATAAAAGTGTGCACCAGTCGAACTCCAGCCTTTGTCTTGAATGCTGAGGGACCGTAACAGTGAAACTCAGCGCTTATGGAGGCAGTGAGCCGCAACGCTGCATCGAAGCGACGCAAGTTGATCGTGCACTGGAGAAAATGATATCGGACATTGAACTGAGATCTCAAAACAGACATCACCACCAAGCAGCGGCTTCATCGTGCTATGGCTACAGTGAGAAACTCTGGTTGAAGAGGGGTAACGTCACTCACAGTCCGAACTGTTTCTGCAAGTAATTGATTTAATGGAAGCTCACGATTAAATGCTCAAGGCCCAATTAATTTATAAAAATGTTATTTGTGAATGTGTGATGGTCTCCTGGTTAAATGCTTGAACTTGGGGTTTTGAACAAATAATAAGGCTGCAGCTAAGCCTAACAAAGTAACCCTAGGAAAAGCCTTATAGATTATAGATAGATTTTCTGATTCTGGCTATTGTGGGACTGTTTATTAACGTGCAAGAGGTGTAAATGCCTAACGTAAATTATGGGATAATGCATTTAAACATAAGTGAAAAGTATAGCCTTTAAATTTGAGTTTTGTAAAATACCTTTGCTAATGAACAGTCATAAAGGTAATATGCTTGCACCTGCTGAAGAAAGAAGAAAGAGTACCCCAGGGGCTCAGCAAACAAGGTCCAGCTCACGAGAAAGAACTTTAAGGGTGCTTTCACACCTGTGGCCCGTTTGTTTTGTTCCGATTCAGGGGCTAAATCGATACAGTTGTTTTGTTTCTCGTTCGTGGGGTTTGTGTTCACAAGGCAAACGTCTGTACCGGTTCAAAGCTTTTAACAAATGCCATGCGCAAACCAGCTGCTCTCTGATTGGTCAAATGAACGCGGAAGGAGTTTCCTCTTCCGCACCCCGGGATAAACAACACGCCCCTTTCACAGAGACAGTGCAAAGCGGCGACCGCAGCCGCCGGCTTTAGGCTGATTTATGGTTCCGCGTTACACCAACGCAGAGCCTACGGCGTAGGGTACGGCTCTGCGTCGATTTAACGCGCAACCATAAATCAGGCATTACCCATTCATTTATGTACGAGGGGCCGCCTGCCGCAGGGTTTGCGCTGAGCGAACCCTGCCCGAATTGAAGATTTTTTAATTTCACCGTGCCGCACTGGGATGACATCTCAGCACGTCCAATAGGAGAGAAGGTGGTGGAAGCTGCACCGACTCTTCTCCTTGAAACGCGGTCGCACATACACAATGAATGGAGTTGTGTCGGTTACTGTGTTGGTTATGTTCTCACTACAAATAAAAAAAATTAACCGTTTCAGGTCTCGAATGGAAGCAAGCCGAGACCACCTCTCCTAGGAGATCTCGGCTCGCTTGTTTTGTGCCGTTTCCGAGCGCGATTGCTGTGTTCACATATACCAAACGTTCCGATCTTTAGGGGGAAACGATCCCTGTTCCGGAAAAGGCATTTGGCAAGGCCTATGAAATTTGGAAATCAACGGCCAAAGGCATAAGAGCTAAACTAAAGACTTTATGTACACCTTGAAGAGTTCCAAAGAAACATTAAGAAAAAATATGATAACGTGTGCCAACATTATGAACGGACGAAGGGGAACCTTAGGATTTCTCCAGAGGTCGTAAATAAAATGGATGCACGTAGCGTGTTGTCATCTGAGATTGCTGATATTGTAAATAATAGAATGGAGACCATCGATGAAATCTTTAATGATCGTCTTGAAAAGGAAAGAGTGAGGATGCAGTTGAGCAAAAGGGAATATGGATCTGTCTTTGGAAGAAGCAACACTGAAACAGTCGTTTCACAGCTCAACAGATGTGATGATCAAGATAGCAGTCTCTCCCGGTCCTCTAGCAGTCTCTCCAGGTCCTCTAGCAATCGAGCTGATGCAGAGGCAGAATTGGCACCAAAGGTGGAGCAGGCAAAGGCCACGCAAATTCTACAGGATCAACAAGCAGAATTGGATAAAATGGAGATCAAGTGGAAGCTAGAAGAAACAAAAATGCTTGCAGAGCTCAAACAAAGGACTGAGACTGAAACGAAATTAAAACTGGAAGAAGGTGAATTAAGGTTAAAGCAGCTGCAAGCAGAGAGTGAAGTGAAGGTGGCAAAGGCCCGTGTCGAAGCATACAACAATTTTGACATGCCTGGAATGAGACCGACAAAGTTGCTCTTGAAAGCCCTGTTACAGAATATCAACTTATGCTAAACCTTCAAGCTACACCCTTTCAACCTCAACCTTTGGCATCTCAAAGGTTAACCCAGGAAGAAGCCAGCATTTCTCAGGCCAGCTTGGCTCAAGCAATAACAAGCTCATTTACCTTAAGTTGTTTACCTGTTCCAGAACCAACTACTTTCACAGGTGACCCCTTCAAGTTCGTCGACTGGAAGGTGTCCTTTAAGGCCTTGATTGACCAGAAGCCTCTTCCAGTAAGTGAAAAAATGTTTTATTTGAAAAGTTATCTGGCAGGAGATGCACATGAGGCAGTGGATGGGTTTTTCTATCAGAACTCAGAGGTGAGTCAGGGTACTTGGGATGTTTTGAATGACAGGTATGGCAGTCCATTCATTGTCCAAAGAGCCTTTAAAAAGATTGAAAAAATGGCCCAAAATTACAGCTAATGATCCTAAATCGCTGAGAGAGTTTGCAGATTTCCTCCAAGGCTGTGCAGAAGCTATACCCCATGTCAAAGGCCTGTCTATTCTCAATGACTGTGAAGAAAATCACAAACTCTTGAAGAAGCTGCCTGAGTGGATGGTGCGTAGATGGAGTCGGATTGTTGCTGAGGAGTTGGATCGATCTGTTAACTACCCCAGCTTTCTACGCTTCACTGAGTTCATGCAAAGAGAAGCCAAAATAGTGTGTAATCCCATCATTTCCCCCTTTTTGATTAATATGAAAACAGAGGATATGTTTCCAAAGAGAGCTAAAACATTGAATACACACACTCAGTTAGAAGATTCCAACTCTATGACACAAGAAAAGCCAAAGCCATCTTGTTTATTTTGTAAAAATGAAGAGCATGGAGTTAATAAATGTCCAACCTTTCAGTAAAGCTCATGGAGGAGAAAAGAGCCTTTTGTATTTGAACATCGCCTGTGCTTTGGATGCTTAAGGAAAGGCCACGCCAGTAAGGATTGTAGAAAGCGACACATCTGTAACACCTGTGGTTGGCGTCATCCCACCTGCTTGTATAAAGAAAACACAACACCTGCTGCCTCAGAAGATCACGGTAATGAGGTTCATATAGCCATGTCTCATGCTTTGACTCAAAATGCCTCTGCTACATCCAGCATTGTTCCTGTCTTGGTATCCTCAGCAACCGAGCCCCACAGAGAAATACTTACCTATGCGCTTCTTGACACACAAAGTGACTCCACCTTCATTCTGGAAAAGTTAACCTCTGAATTGGATGTAAGTCCAATTCAGCAGAAGTTAAGCACTACGACCTCTGTTAATACAAACATAACCAGCAAAATAGTCAGTGGTCTTCAAGTTCGTAGTCTTCAGTTTGAGTCACACGTACAAATCCAACAGGTTTATGCACGTAACTTCATCCCAGTTGATAAGCCATCTGGCCAACAAGATGGCGCCACTACAAGATTGTGGGGTGGGACTTCTCATTGGTTGTGACTGCCCTTCAGCATTAGCCCCCCTATAGGTTGTTGTCAGAACGGAAAATGAACCCTTTGCTCAACAAACTTCTCTGGGATGAGAGTATTATAGGCTCTGCTAACCCTCATCTGGACAGGCAGAGCAACCATAGTTTTGTGCATCGTGTTGCTGTGAAAGAATTGCCTATGTCTGCTGTTACTGGTGTTTTGAAAGTTTTGGAGTCAGACTTTAATGAGAGGAGCTACGAGGACAAGTTTGTGTCTCAGGACGATTTTTGCTTTATACAGCTACTGAGTGATAATATAAAGCAGACGGAAGATGGATATTATCAGATGCTCCTCCCCTTTAAAAATAACAGTCCTCCATCACTGCCGAACAATAAAAAACTTGCTACTGCTCGGCTTCAACACCTGAAAAGAAAGTTAACGGCCAATAAACAATATCATGAGCAGTATACTCTCTTCATGGAAGAAACAATAAGTAAAGGCGATGCTGAGCTTGCCCCTCCTGCTGCTGACGGCGAAACTGTCTGGTACATTCCCCAACACGGGGTGTTCCATCTAAAGAAGCCAGGCAAACTGAGAGTGGTCTTCGATTGTTCAGCAAAATTTAATGGTATTTCCTTGAATGACACAACAAGACCTTGCTGCCAGGAACACTCAAATTGTGGTGTTTCCAGTTTGGTATACTCCCAAGACTCATGTGGTATGTGTGTATGAAATCTCCATCAACAAAGTGGAAAAACTGGAAAGGATCATCAGCACACACGTGAAACAGTGGCTTGGAGTTCCAAGATGCTTAAGTACAGTACGACCGGAATGTACGGAAGCGGCAAATTCGATTTACCGATCTCAGGTCTAGTGGAAGAATTCAAGTGCACCAACGCTAGACTGGTCATGACCCTCACTGAATCCAAAGATCCTGTTATTCAAGCAGCAGCTCCCCGTGTGGCAATGGGGAGGAAGTGGACCGCATCTGAGGCTGTTGAGAGTGCCAAGTCTGCTCTTTATTTCAGAGATGTGCTAGGGCAAGTCCAACAAGGGAGAGCCGGTTTTGGTCTCATCCAAAAACCACCTCAATGGCACAAGCCAACAGCACTGCAGAAAAGAAGGCTTGTGGTTGAGGAGGTGAAAAGACAAGAGGAAGCAGAACGACACGCCAAGGCTGTTTCGTTGGCCAAGCAGGGCCGCTGGACCAACTGGGACACCCTAGAAAAGAGGAAAATCAGCTGGCGCGATATCTGGGAGATGCAGGGAGCTCGTCTAAGTTTTGCCATCAGAGCCACTTACGACCTCCTACCCACACCCTAGAACCTTAAACAGTGGTATGGAGAAGATCCTGCCTGCCACCTTTGTCAGACACCTGCACCTCTGAGTCATATTTTAATAGGATGCGCCACGAGCCTCTCCCAAGGCCGTTACACCTGGCGGCATAATCAAGTACTCAGACAGCTGGCATCCATCTTAGAACAGAGACGGACCATCACAAATTCTTCCCCACAAACATCGATAGGGCCGGTCCACTTCGCACCATATCTACCAGCAGGTAAACCTCCAGAGTGCCCAATAACATCAAAGGATACAAGTATCCTGCAAGTGGCTCAGGACTGGAAAATGAAAGTGGACTTGGACAAAAAGCTTGTCTTCCCCCAAGACATCGTGGCTACAATACTTCGGCCAGACATGGTCCTGTGGTCCACAACAGCCAAGTTGGCATACGTTGTGGAATTAACAGTACCATGGGAAGATGTGTCGAGGAAGCCTACCAGAGGAAAAAGACCAAATACTCTGAGCTAGCAATCCAAGCTGCTCAGAACGGCTGGAAGACCAAGATTTTCCCTGTAGAAGTGGGGTGTAGGGGATTCGTCGCTACATCCATGATCGCCCTACTGAAGAAAATGGGGGTGAAGGGTCGATCCCTCCAACAGGCAATCAAGTCCTTGTCAAACGCAGCGGAAAAAAGCCGCAATTGGCTTTGGATTAAAACAAAAGACAAGAACTGGGGTGTGAAAGCAACGTAAGAGGGCGTGGAACTAAGGGGGTGTACCTGGGATGCCAGGTATCACCGTTGAGCCCTCTGGAGACGTTGTGAGCCTATATCAACGAAACGTCAAGGAAGGAGGGTTCCCACCCGATGACTCCGATGAAGTACCTGCCCTCCCTCTCACCACTCTATTCCTACCGCTGATATCAAGGGTGTCGAATAACCACAGGGATTGAAACATCAAGTCCTACTAGCTCTACTCTACTAATTGGTTTAATATACATTGATCTGAATTTCTGATGTTGATTTGCTGTTTTTTTTCTGTTTGTATTCTTGTGGTTGTGTAAAGCATTACAATTGTATAAAATTCCATCCATCCATCCATCCATCCATCCAGCTCATTGCAGGGGTCCCCAGTCCATCGCAGGGCCACATATACAGACTGACAACCATGCACACTCACACTGTGATATATCATTTCATTAACTAATTTTAATATAATTTTATTAAAATAATATGTCACATAAACATCAGATTCATGAAAAAAATCACATTAAACCTGATGCCACAGCAGAAAAATCAATGGGGCATCTGTTACGACATTTATTTAAATCTTTTCTTAATTAAAGATAAACTTGCATTAAACTGATTGCATTAAACTGGTTAAAAGTTGCTGTACAAGTACAGGCACAATTTCAATTCACTGTCTGGACTAATCTACTTCAGGCTACAATTACCACCAGAATTCTAATGTTCTAGGATCCTTAGATGACAGTGGACAACTGGTTGACAACCAAAGCACATTTTTCAATAGCTTCTAGAGTCTTCATGGCTTCCTGCCTCTGGGGCCTCAGGAGAAGACAACAGACAAGTATGCCAGGTCTGGGCTGGGTCATTTATGGGGAAGAAGTGAGTTTCAAAGGAAAAACAAATGCGAAGTGACTGAACAAACTCCCGAACACTGTCTAGTCTGGGGAAGAGATACAAATATTTGCTGTGGTACTAAACTTACATGAAGTAAAGCCTCTAAAATAGGAACAAGGGTGTAGCCATCATAATCTCCAGCTGTCACATAAAGATATGATTCCCACACATAATTGAAATTCTTACAATTTTAATTACATACAAAATCACAGTATCGATCATAATACAATGTATATTTTAAAGCGCGTCATAAACATGTAAAATTATTGGTTTGAAATATATTTTGTGATTGGATGTTGCTACAAAATCGTCTAACTGATGGAGGCCTGGTACAGAAATATCAAGAATAAACGTTTTTCTTTGTAAATGACAGACGCCACTGCAACAGTGAGTGTTACACAACAACCCCTGATGGCTCACGCAGCCTTTATTCCAAGGAGGAAAAATATACACTGTTTGCACGGGATTTCAAGTAAAAGTAATGGTAAGGAAATGTCACCCGACATAAAACTGAACCAGTGTCAAGTTTTTGTTTGCAGGGAGAGGGAAATGAAAAGAGCAGTATTTAGTAGAGCATCTAACCTGTGGTCTTATCTGCTGGACAAATCAATAGCAGTGTCTGAAAGCACAGCAATATGGGAAATTGTGTGGGAGCCATTTGTCACTGTTGTGATTTACAGCGTGGAAGTATTAGAGCACAGTTGTCTTGGTCTTTGTTGCAGATCGCAGGAAAGGGTATCACATGCCACACCGGAGCCCATAAATCTGACAGTACAGGCAATTTCCATGCCTTGCGCAAACCACAGTTGGTACAATAACAGACTGTAACTCGTCTCAACTTGAGTGTACGTGCACAAGCACAACCTTGTAATATACTGCAGTATGCGCCCAGCTTCATCACACCTGCTGCAAAGCACAAGGCCTTCATCTGACAACGGCAAGTCAGTTACAGCCACCCCTGTTTCCTCAGAATGTATTTGGTCAGTATCTGCTGGACAAATCAATAGCGGTGTTAAAAACAAAGCTTTTGTGTTGAACAGGCATTTAATAACATTTCTGTTATTAAATTCTGTGCTGACAATAACATGACTCAGTGAAGAAAATCTTCATGTGACCATTGTCATACAGATACCGATGTGAGTGAAGTTTAAAGGGGGTTTTACTGTTTAGTCAGTTGATTTAGATGAAAAAAAAAGATTATACAGGCTTAACTTGTTTGGCACAAAGAAAACAATAAGACAAAAGCCACAAGCAGAGCTCAGCATGATCAAAACAAAGGGATTACAGGTGAAGTTGTAACAGAGATCAATTCTTTATTAGTTTCCTCTTCAAGTGATTTTTCTTTCAACTCCACAAACATAACCCCTCTTCAGCCCTACCTATGCTAACGAGGATGCTTCTTACTACATTCTCTGCAATAACAGTTGATCTTGGGTCAGCTGTAGGTGGTAATAAAGGAAAAAACACTTTTCTGAGTCCCACATAAAACACAGATGGGCATGTGGAAATTCAACTAGCTTATGACTCAATCACTGCGGCCGCATCTCCAAGTCCACAGTTTAACCCTCTCTGATGTCACCCAAGGTCACAGATGCACACTTGAGAAGCAAAAAGAAAAGTAAAGTAAAGTAAAGTGCTGCCAGAGCAGAAGGAATTACTGTAGATCCAGGCTGAGTGGCCCTCATCTGGCTACGCCTGGTAAGTAGCAAGACTAGCAGGCTGAGGTTCATTGGTTTGGGTTCACAGGCACACACTCACACAGGGAGCCAGCGACCACTTCAGTCCTAATTCCGCCTGACTTCCACTTTCTGACTGGCAGGAGACAGGGATTGTGAGAACAAGCTGTGAATGACGGAAGAGACAGAAAATCATAGAGAACTTTGCCTTTATGAATCTTTGATGAAAGAGAGTGGGGGTTGGAGGGGCTTTTGCATGTGGTTAAATCAGAGCATAGCATGTGTGGTGCATGTACAACTGCCAACAGAGGTTGAGATAAGCAGGACCTGGACCAGGCCCAAACAAATGCAAACCCCGGAGTTGGGAGCATTCGTCTCTGCAATTAGTCCCTGTCCTCCCTGTTCACGTTGCAGGTAAGTGATATTGGTAACTTAGCAAAACAGGTGCAACTTATGTGGGTCTTTGAGCCCAGCATATGGAAGAAAGTTGAGCTGCGCTACGCATTCTTTGAATTAAATGAAGGACGTCTTCCATTTTTAATCACACAGCTACCCAAAGCCACAGATTTAACACAAAATAATCAATGAATCCCTATACAGGAAGTGGACGCAATAAAAACATGAAAAAAAGGGTAATTCAAGGTTGCATATATTTCTAATAGCATGTCATTAAATTCAATACAGAAATTACTTATTTACAGTTTATTTAACATTTTTGTCAGGGTGCGGTTGGAGTAGGACCCAGATGCAGGAGCCCAGGAGTTCCAAAAGTAGTGATTTATTGCACTCAAACCAAAGAAAGGCGCTGCTTAGCAGAAATGCAAAACAGAAGAGCCTAAACCTAAGCCAAAAAACCAAAACATGCCATGACACATGGAGGTAGAAACAGTACGGACCAGCAGGGAGGGAAAGACAAGACCAGATATACACGGAAGGGTTGATGAGACACAGGTGCGGATGATCAGGGCAGATGGGAACAAGGGAAGTCAAGAAATAACTGAAACACAAAGACACAAAGGGTTTCAAAATAAAACAGGAACTGACAAAACCGTGACAATTTTCACAACATCAAATGCCAGTTTGCAAGGCCTATTAACATATGAACACGTAGCCTACTCCTACTCTTCAGAGATTTGGCCTACTGAACATCCTACTTGGTGATACTGCAGGGGAATATCCACTTGTGCTCCCTTCTTGCTGTACCACCAAGTTTTTTTGGTGGGGGTAGTTTTCTTAATACATCACCTCTAGGGAAAGCCCCCTCATCATTCTCTCTAAATGTGAACACGGGCTTTCAATCAACAGAACTCTTAAGACTTTGCTTCAGAAACTTTGCACTGATGTCATCACCTTAAACTATCTCCACCAATCCAATGTAGTTATAGGATTTAGATTTTTTACTGGCAAACTTCACAATGACAAAGTCACCAGCAGACTCATCATCATCATCATTCTGGACATCTGAGCTCTCATAATCAGTGGCCATCGCTCAGTGGTATCGGAAAGTCACTCTCTGAGCTACTGGAGAGATGTTTCTCTTTGGGTTTGCTTTTCTTCAAGCTTTTCAGAGCCCTATCTATAGTATATTATCATAAGGGCCAGTGGCACAACTTAACCCACGCCCTTTGGCACAAATTACCCAAACCCCACCATTTGGAAGAAAATGCATCCCCTAGCTGTTTTAAGTTACTACCATGCTAACTGTATAGATTCATGGTGTAGCTTACTAAAGCACCAAAACATGTGTGAACTGTTTTCTAAGTTGTCTATAATTGTTCAAACACTGCAATCAAAAAACCTTGTTCATAGAAATTTTACTTTGGAGGGCATGAAATAGTTTTTTGAACCCAAATGTGCTTATCTCTCAAGTCATGTGCTTCCCTTCTTTGCAGGATGATTGCAATGGATGCCTCTCCACCCCTGTTATCTTTTCTAGTTAACAGGGGTGCCCCTTGGCACAACTTGCCCCTTGGCACAAATTACCCCACTCTCCCCTAAAACATAAGACAAAACAGCCTTCTCTGTGGGGGTATTTTGGCTTTTAATTGGTTCTTATGCATAACTATGCATACATCCATGTCCACCTGTCATCAGGCAGAGCCTGATAACTTCTGGGAAGTGTCCTACGCCTGATAGCTTTTGGTAAGATTCCTGCTTGGCGTCTGTTTCCTGTTCGTCAGGTCCACCTGCCTCCTCCTCTCCTGCTCCTCCTCCGTCTGACCTGTTCTCTGTATAAACCTCCGACCAGCTCACAACTGTGTTCACTTTTACGTTCAACTCTACAGTTTATGATCCTTCTGCCTGTTTAACCTTCCTGACGTGCATCAGGCAGACTCTTGAGGACAACATGATTACGACTAGGGATTTGTTCTTCTTTTTATACACATGTGCCATCTGTAACTACTCCATAACAGCTTCCCAGTGTGGAACAGGTAAAGAATACATTTCCATCATAAATCAGCATTTCATTTATTTATTTATCTCTTTGTTGTTTGTTTGGCTGAATGAAAAACTAGAATGTGTAGTCATGTCTGAATATTTTTATCCAACCTAACGTTAATAGAACGTGTTCAGAGGAGGTACGATGGGTGTTTGGCTGTTTATTCTTTTAGGGGTTTTGGGCGCTCATGTACACAGCTGCAACCACAAGTTTACAATTAGTGTAGAAAAATACGACTGTAAATTTGAGGAAGCTTTTCTAACTTTAGGTTGGTTAGGATTGCTAATGTTTGTACTTTTTTTTTAGTAAAATGTACAATTTTTCTCTTGTCCTTCAGATGGTCAAGAGGTTTACTTTGAGCTTGTGGTGAGGAACAGCATTAAACACGATGAGGTAACTTACAACACTCACGTGATTCCTGGAGGAATCCTGCTGGGAGGATTGAGGAGACTCATGAAGGACGACGAACACTTTACGTGAGATCACTACGTCAACTGTTGCTTGTGTTTGGAGGCCAAAGACATCAGGGTCGATGGTTCCTCAGTTCAGATGACTCTTTTGTTTCTTTTAGTCACGATGGCCTTTTTATTACCATAACCATGACACATGAAACCACCCAGTGTTTACCTGAAAACTAAACTCATGCTTACTGTATGTAACCTTAGTCCAGGTTGGAGGACTTCCTGGTGACAGTCACCATCCCCGTCAAGGGAAAGACTTTCTGTATTGTTCTGTACTAATTCTTGGTTCGTATCTGATGTCCTTTGGTATTCTGGTTGATCTTGCAGGTTCACATACACAGAGCATCCTGACCTGGGCCCATACCTGGAAAGTGTGAACCATGTTTCTGGAAACCCTGTAGACCACACCTACTGGGAGCTGCTGGTCAAGAAACCATTTCCCCCACCCGTGAGACTCGATGTTGGCAAGTCCACTACAAAAATCTGAATGATCTGGCAGGCGTCCTGTAAGTCTCCATCTAACGCCTGTTTTGGGTATTTTCTACAGGTATCGGATGTTACAGGCCCGAGGAAGGCGATCAAGTCATATTCAATTTTACAAGGTGGTAAAGAATCATCAGATTGTCCAAATGGGATCAGCGCCCATCACGTTCATGGATGATTAGCTACCAGCTTTTGTTCATGAGTGACAATAAAACCAGAATTTAAGAAATAAAACTATTGTCTTTTATCATTTATCTTCGGAAAAGTGAAGCGTTTGACGCAGGAACCAGGCACCTGCATAAACCTGCGTGAAGCTGCGTAAACCATTACTTGGATTGAAGTGTTTGGCCACACCTACTAATTATTTAATGAAATGTCTATATAACCTTATTTCAGCCTTTCTAACAGATCTTTGGATATTTCTCTTTTGTTGCTACAATGGAGTTATACACTGATAAAATAATTAACTTTTACAATAAGTTAGTGTCACTGAGGAAAAGACAGGAGGCAGAGCAGGAGGTAGCAGAGGTGAAGATGCTGATGTTCTCTATGGGAGTGACCAGATTGGATAGGATCAGGAATGAGTACATCAGAGGGACAGCACATGTTAGAGGCTTTGGAGATAAAGTCAGGGAGGCCAGACTGAGATGGTTGGGACATGTCCAGAGGAGAGATAGTGAATATATTCGCAAGGTGGTCAGCAGAGTCCAAGTGGGGCGAGCAGGTCTCGGCCGATGTCAGACCCCCTCTTCTGGTCGAAGGCCTCCAAGCAACAGAGGAAAGCCATGGTGGTGTCAGAGGTGGCAAGGTCAGAGCAGGAACGCTATTCAATCAAAGCGGTGGCTCAAAGCCGGCAAGGGGATTGGTCATCATGGGAAGGCGTAATGGCCAGGCGGATGACATGGCCTGACCTGTGGAAGATCCCCCTAGCCAGGATCAGCTTCCTAATCTGAGCATTGTATAACACCCTACCTTGTCCCCAAAACCTCCACCTGTGGTTCGGCACAGAAGAGATCTGCCCCTTCTGTGACACCGTCAATGCGAGCCTCCAGCACATCTTGTCGGGATGCAAGACGGCTCAGTCCCAAGGTCGCTACAGATGGCGGCACGATGTTGTCTTGAAGAAGCTGGTGGCATAGTCTTGCAGACAAAAGGCAAACAGCCTGCCAGCGGCCCCAGAGGGACGCACCATCCAGTTTGCAAGGGCTGGCGAGACAATAAATGACCCCCCCCCCCCCCCCACGCCCACTAAACGCAGGAAGGCTCCCCTCGTCCGGCAGCGAATGGTGCATGAGGGTCGACCTAGGAAGGCAGCTGCAGTTCCCCAGAGAGATCGTCGATACAACTCTAAGGCCAGACATGGTGCTATGGTCCGTGGCCAGCAAAGCGGTCCTCCTGGTGGAGCTCACTGTACCGTGGGAGGGGGTCTGGAAGCTGCGCATGATAGGAAAAGGGCAAAGTACTCAGACCTGGCAGCAGAGTGCAGGGAGGCTGGCTGGAAAGCCACGATATGCCTTGTAGAGGTGGGGTGCAGGGGTTCATTGGCTCCTCAACCTCCCGTCTGCTGCGAGACCTTGGGTGCACAGGAGCCGGCCATTGCAGAGCGGCAAAAGGAGCTGGCAGAGGAGGCCGAGAACGGCAGCTTCTGGTTGTGGCTACGGAGGAAGAGTAGGAGCTGGGGGCCAAGTAACACCTAGGGCGTCAGTGGGGTTGGCAGGGAGAAATCCCAGCCATCGCTCCAACACTGGTCGGTGTCCTGGGGTTAAAGGAGCGAAACATCAATGACCAGTGGTCTCCAGCTGATGACCCAAAGTTAGCCCACGTTGAAGTTGGTCCATTTCCAAAAGGCACCGGAGGAGGTGCATCAGGCAGAAATGTCCGGCAGGAAGACCACCTGTATTTCTAATCTTTGGTAGAAGGATGCTGAGTGTTGTACTGCCAGGCAGGAGGCCCCGAGGAAGACCAAAGAGGAGGTTTATATATGGAGTGAAAGAGGACATGAAGGTAGTTGGGGTAAGAGAAGAGGATGCAGAAGACAGGCTCAGGTGGTGGAGGCAACTGATTTCCTTTGGCGACCCCTGAAGGGAAAAGCCGAAAGGAGAAGAAAAAGCCTTTTAGCATGTAGCCACGTTCTTACCGGAGTCCAACAGAGGCTGAAGGCTGAATTATGGTTCTTTGTTAAATCAGCACAGAGCCTGGGGAGGCTCTAGCGAGCAGCGATATGTGAGGTCGTGTTTGTACAGAGCTCCCGATCGGGACGAACCTTTTTTGTAAATAATTTTTTTAGAAAACAACTTTGGACGGACTGAGTTCATCTCTGGCAACTGAACAACGCCAAGGCATCGTACTTACAGCTTTATCTGTTTCATAACATACGACTAAACGGCAAAATGCCTAAAGGAAAACGCAGCAAGAAGGAGGCCTCTGCTAAAACCTCGGACTCGGTTGGAAACACGTCCGCAAATGAGGAATCCTCAGATGAGGAAACAACAGATCTGTCTGCCGTCATGGCTGCCATTGCAAACAGTGAAAATAGGATTCTGTCACGGATAGACTTAAGTGCAGCTGATTTGAACACTAAGATAGATGCGCTCCGGGAGGACGTGGTGAGGCAGGACACCCGCCTGAGCCAGTTGGAATCCGGCCTGAATATGTACTCCGATAAAACGGCTACCACTGAGAACGAGGTTGCCATGCTAAAAACAGAGGTCGCCTCACTCCGCCAGAAAGTGGAAGAAAGAAGATGTTGAATCGTGTGAGGGACGGCGGCCCACTGTGAATGTCGCCAAGTTACTGCAAGAACTATTGGGCCTCAACTTTACCCCGACCCTGGATGCGGCATACCGCGCCGCCCGACGCGCTGCCGACAGGGACCCTCCCAGAGTTATCGTGATCAGATTCCATTACCTACCGGAACGGGAGGAGGTCCTCCGCGGCGCGGCTCGCTTGACGCCGCTGACACTGCACGGCAAGAGAGTGAGTATCTTTCCAGACTACACGATGACGGTGGCCAAGAAGAGAGCGGCATTTGCCGAAGCTAAACGTCTACTACGGAGCTGCCAGAAAGTCAGGTTCGGTGTCTGGTTCCCCGCGGTGCTGCGCATCACCGACTCAGCTGGTCTGGAGAAGCGGTTCGAGGACCCAGCGGCAGCGGTGGAATACATTAAAAAGAACTTGAAGACCAAGGACAGTGTAAATTGATTTAACTAACTGGACAATGGGGACTAGATGTTAATAACAAGTGGGTGAGTCAAATTGTGGAGGCTTTGAATATCAGACCCTTCTTTTTTGATGCTCTTTGACAACATCTATTCATCCACCCCCTTATTCCATAATGCCCGCAGCAGCGAGACTCCCGGGAGATATTGACATCTTTTAGCTCAGGGATGCTGGTGCCTGGTGTTTGAAATACATCATATAGACTTTATAATATAATACCAATCTATATCATAGTTCGCCCTGGTTAGGGCCTGTTAGGAGGATAGGTTAGATGGTTATCTGCAGGGTAATGCTAGAAGAGGGAAGTGCGATCTTGACGGGTTTAGTAGATCAGCATAGGGATTCAAGGCTCAGTTTTAGTTTTACTTTTAGTTTTAGTTTTGTAGTCAGGCAGGGACTCTTTTGCATTTTGTCACATTTCTTGCTTTTATTTATCCTAGAAATACAATGTCCGATACACTTAAGTCAGGCCATATTCGTTTTTTGAGTTGGAACATAAAGGGAATCCACAACCCAGTGAAGCGAAGCAGGGTGTTTGCACATATAAAAACACTAAGAAGTGATATCGTATTTTTACAGGAGACTCACTTACGATCTAGTGAATGTACAAAACTAAAGAAAGCTTGGATAGGGCAATTATTCTGTTAAAAAAATGAGGATAGAGTGCGTGGTACAGATATTTTGATCAGAAAGGGCATCCCATTCATCCCATCGCAGACTGTTTGTGATCCCAGGGGTAGATATATTTTTGTAAATGGCAAACTGTACGGTACCCAGGTAACATTGGCTAATGTGTATGGACCCAATTGGCACGACCCCCTTTTTTTTACTAATTTTATCGCACTATTGCCAGATCCCGGCCGCAACCAGTTGATACTGGGGGGAGACTTTAACTGTGTTTTGCACCCGAAACTTGATAGATCAAATCCCAGGCCTAATAGTAAAATTTCAAACTCGGGTGCAGTCATCCAGGCATTTATAGATACTTTTTGACCCTTGGAGGAGATACAATCCAAGTACTAGACAATATTCTTTCTTCTCCCCAGTCCACCACTCTTTTTCTTGGATTTACTTTTTCCTTGTAGATAGTGGAACTCTCCCTATGATCAAGGATAGCCAGTACAATAGCATCGTTATTTCCGACCATGGCCCAGTGCAGCTGGATATATGCTTCCCAGAGTGTACCAGACCACGCCATACATGGCGGTTTGATCCCCTGTTGTTATCCAGGGACTCTTTTAAGGAGTTAATTTCCCAACAAATTGATAGTTTTCTGGAATTCAATTTCACTCCAGATATGCCTCTAACCACTGTGTGGGAGGCCCTTAAGGCCTATCTCACAGGCCAGATAATCTCCTACACAGTTTATGAGAGAAAGAAACGCAAACAGCGCTTGAGTGATTTGTCTCGCAGTTTAGCAGAGGTTGATCGTAAATATGCCGACTCTCCAACGCCCGAGCTCTCCAGAGAAAAATTATTGTTAAAAACTGAATTCGACAACCTTTCCATTCAACAAACTGAACAACTATTTTTTAAATCAAAACAAAAATTCTATGAACACAGGGAGAAGGCTGGTTAACTTTTAGCGCACCAAATTAGACAGTCTGCAGCTGTACACACGATTCCTGAGATCCGAACAGAACTGGGAGAGAAAACCACCAACCCTAATGCAATAAATGACGAATTTAAAAATTCTATATGACTCTCTACAGATCGGAGCCACCGGACGACCCGTCTGATATCATTACATTTTTAGAGGGGCTGACTATACCGACGATCACCCCAGAGGACAGTTTGCAGATGGATAGGAAAATTACAGCAGCTGAAGTGATGCAGGCAATTAGATCAATGCAGAGTGGTAAGGCGGGGAGGCCTGATGGGTTTCCGACTGAGATATACAAAGAATTTGCTCATAAGCTCAATACTGCTCAAAAAGGACAAGTTCCTTTTACTATGCAGCTCGTACCGCCCAATAAGCCTTCTGAACTGCGATTATAAAATTCTCACAAAAATACTAGCCACTAGCATAGACGGTGTGATTCCAACAGTCATTGACCCGGAACAAACGGGCTTCATCCCGGGCAGACAATCATTTTACAATATGCGTAGATTGTTCAACATCCTGTACACCCCACATACGGCATCTGAGGAGAGCGCAAAGGTGGTGATCTCCTTAGATGCCGAAAAAGCATTTTACCGTGTTGAGTGGCAGTACCTGTTTGCGGTTTCCCCATCTCAGATCTTGCAGGAAGGGCTGCGGCCTCTCCCCATATTTGTTCGATCTGGCGGTCGAGCCCCTTGCTATAGCCCTTAGAGCGGAAGAGGGTGTCACTGGTAACTCCCGTGGTGGTAAAATCCACAAGGTGGCACTATATGCAGATTACCTGCTCTTATATATATCCAATCCGATAGTATCAATACCAAAGTTATTGTTGATCCTAGAAAACTTTAGACATCTCTCAGGCTATAAATTGAACTACTCAAAGAGCCTTCTTTTTCCAATTGACGACTCAGACGCAGACTATTCTGAATTTCCGTTCAAAATAGAATGCAGCGTACTCACCTATCTAGGAATGCAGTTACCCACAAGATGGAAAATTTGGAGAAACACAACTTTAAGTCATTACTTGACTGAACAAAACAGGATTTTGCGAAATGGTCAATATTACCGATTTCACTATATAGTTAAAATGACAGTTCTCCCTAGATTTCTTTATGTTTTTCAGATGATCCCGATATTTATCTTTCTGAAAACATTTAAACAATTAGACAGACTTATCTCTTCATTTATATGGAACAATTCTAATCCTAGAATTAAAAAAATATATCTGGAGGTTCCTAAAGATGCTGGTGGGTTAGGACTACCCAATTTTCTCTGGTATTATTGGGCAGCTATCATGGTTAAATTTACACATTGGATTTACACATATGAGAATAAGCAAGGTCCAGACTGGGTCCACATGGAATTATTATCCAACCCTCTACCAACACTCACGTCATCGTTACCATCCGACTGTAATACAGGGCTTGCAAATCCGGTAGTTAAAGCCTCACTCAAGACATGGTCACAGTTTAGGAGACATTTTCATTTGAAGCAGCATACCAGCTTCTTCCCAGTAGCAAATAACCATTTCTTTCTTCCATCTGGGTTTGACAATGCATTTCATTATTGGCATAGAAATGGACTGATATTCTTCTGCGATTTATACGAAGATAACACGTTTATTTAGTTTGAAACGCTCGAAAATGACCATAATATACCCAGATCGCATTATTTTAGATTTCTCCAGATACGTAGCTTCACCAAGAGAAAAGTTTCCCTCATTCCCTTTTATACCACCTAAGAGCCAGTTAGATGCTATTTTAGAACTGGATCCCTATGAGAAGAAAATGAGTTTCTGTGATTTACAACATGATAAGGGGCTTGAAACCGATGTCATGGGATAAGACTAAAGTAGCATGGGAGGGGGATTTGGGGGTCGAGCTTTCTGAGGATATGTGGCAAAGTAGTTTAGAACGTATTCACACTTCATCCTTGTGTATATGCCATGACTTAATTCAATTTAAAGTACTTCACCGCCTGCACTACTCAAGAGATAAATTGTCCAAACTCTTTCCCACTACCGACCCTGGTTGTCCTAGGTGCGGCTATGTGCCTGCCACAACAGGACACATGTTCTGGTCATGTACTTCTCTTAATGATTATTGGAAACAGATATTTGGTGTATTCTCTAAAATTTGTGGTCAAACTGTAACACCTAGCTATCACACAGCCATCTTTGGTGTACCACCTCCGGGCTGTAAAGTCTCAAAATTACAGGCAAATGTCTTAGCATTTGCTTCTCTGCTTGCACGCAGACTTATACTTTTTAACTGGAAATCAAAGGTAGCCCCGTCATTCCTACAGTGGCTGAGGGATGTACTATCTTTCTTACCGTTAGAGAAATTGAGATACAAGATATGTAAAGCACGCAAAAACTTCACTTTGGCCTGGAGTCCATTTATAGAATTTGTGGAAAGTTTTCACTTTCAATGAAGGATTGTTTTTGTTTCTGTGTATTTATTTATTTATTTTTGTTTGTTTATTAATTTTATGCCTGTCTAAGAGCCTTGGGGGTGGAGGGTTGGGGGATATTCTCTTTGTATATCTACGTTTGTAAGTTTAAAGTTTAAAAAAGAAAAAAAGAAAAATAAAGTGCATGACACATTCAAAAAAGAAAAAAGTGAGGAATTTCAAAAAGAAAGGCAGAGACTAAGAGAAATGAAATCTTCAAAAAAAAAAAAGGGCTACTACGGAGCCCCTAAAGGGACACAGATTTTTTTTTTATAATGAGTTGTACGTGCGCGCGTAAAGGTTTCACGCGTGCGCAACCTTTAAGTGAGCACGTAAAGTTGTTTACTTGCAAGCAAAGTGGTAATGTCCTTATAATGGAGTCCCAGGTTAAAATATATCTCAGCTAAATCCTGTAATGTCATTTCCATTTATAAACAGAGCAGGGCGCAACTGGATGGTCTCAAGTTCCAGCAAAACTCCCATGTACTTCTTTTAACGCGCTCACGTAGAACAACTTTTAGGCGCTCACTTATAAGTTTTGCGAGAGTGCGTGAAACTTTTTTGTGAGTGCATAAACGTTTTACGTCTCATTCCTCATTTTGTCTCATTCCTTGTTAAATTATACATATATAATTTGATTATCCACTTGAAATGATTGTTAATTATATGACTGGAACACATAAGAAGGTTTTCCATGTGGAACGTGTTTCCCCTCCTCTCCGTTTGTTGTTGCGTTGCGCCTGTTCGTCCAGCAGATGGCGACATTTCCCCCGCATATTCGCCGGCCCCTGCGCTCTCCCCACGGCGACCCCGCAGCCCCCGCAGAGAAGAAGTTTCTGTTTTTAAGTCTGATCTCAAGACCTACTTGTTCAGACAGGCATGTGAATTATAACGTCTGTCTTTTATGTTCTGCTGCAAACTCTGCTGTTCTCTGTTGTTTAAATTGTGTTTCCATATTCGGATTGTTGTACGGTGACCTTGAGTGCCATGAAAGGCGCCTAACAAATGAAATGTATTATTATTATTCATTATTAAGAATGGTACGGTCCTCCATCAGTGCTGCAACTCCATCTTCTCCTACAATAATCCAAACCAGAACAACATATTTTTTTTTTAAATCACAGAGAAAATTAGGAATCTTTGCCAAGGATATCCTACTAAAAACTTTATTTTGGGGGGTGACTAGATGTTGAGTGGCTAGATAGGTCTCCTTAAAAGTAATCAAGTAAATCCAGAATTAATTTTTGGTTGGTCTCAGATAATGGACCTGGGTTACAGTCAGCTGCTACAATTTCTGCACCTCTAACTGATCATTGCATGATGAAACTTAATTTTATATCCACAAACACATATTTAAAAAAGGTTATTGGAAATTGAATTCAAATCTCCTGAAATATGATCCCTTTTGTCAAGAAACTATCACAACTATAAATAATATAAATACAGATTCAGACATTAAAACTTATAGAGAGAAATGGGAATATCTGAAGTATAAAACCAGATTTCTGTTTCACAGAGTAAAATATTAAACAGGAATACAATGAAAAAAGAGCTGGAAATCATCAAAGAAATACATTTTGTTTGTGATAAACCCTCTTTAAGTGAGAATGACCAACAAAAACATTTACTCTTGCAATCCTCATTAGATAACATTTACATCTCTGAAGCCAAGGGAGCATACATTAGATCTAGAGCGAAGTGGATAGAAGAGGGAGAGAGGAGTTCAGCATACTTCTGTAGTCTGGGACAAGTGCGAAATGCAATAAAAGCTTTATTGATAAATGATCAAGACAACCTGATCTCACAAAAATCCGTGAAATGCCAACAACCTCTCACCACTATTTTCCGTGGTATATGCACGGAAAATTGTATAATTCCGTGTGAGCACCACGGATATTGTACCGTGCAAAGTCAATGGGATCCATTGTCGTGATATATACACGGATTATAACATTATTATTATTTATATATTATTCTTTGTTATAGTGGCTAAGTTATACGTTTTTGATGTGCAAGGTACTGTTTGTTACTGTCAGTTTGTGAAAGCATGCTTTTAATGCTGTTTTAGCAGTGTTTTATTGAGGTTTTAATGGGAGTACCACGGATATAGTACTATGCGAAGTCAATGGGATCCGTGGTCGTGATATATACACGGATTATGACATTATTATTATTTATATATTATTCTTTGTTATAGTGGCTAAATTATGAGTTTTTGTTGCGCAAGGTACTGTTTGTTACTGTCAGTTTGTAAAAGCATGTTTTTAACGCTGTTTTAGCAGTGTTTTATTGAGGTTTTAATGGGAGCACCACAGATATTGTACAATGCGAATCAATGGATACCGTTGTCGTGATATATACACAGATTATTACATTATTATTATTTACATATTATTCTTTGTTATAGTGGCTGAATTATGAGTTTTTGTCGCGCAAGGTACTGTTTGTTACTGTCAGTTTGTAAAAGCATGTTTTTAAAGCTGTTTTAGCAGTGTTTTATTGAGGTTTTAATGGGAGCACCATGGATAAAGTACTATGCGAAGTCAATGGGATCCGTCAACCGATTTGACTGCTGTCATACCATTGAATGAAGGACAAAACGAAAACAATCATCCCATAGATATGGGCAAGTAGGGCCCTACTCTACCTACTAGTAGGTGCAGGAGGCTGTTATTGCCCCTATCTATGGCTAACCCCATGTTAGTAATGCTCAGTAGGCACAGAAGTTTTGTTATGAAGCTCACACCTCACCTCCCTTTTTTATGTATTTAGCTAGAATTTTAAAACCTGAACAATAGAATTCAACGTAAAATGCCGGATCTTGTCCATTAAAAACAATACTTTTTGGAACATAGTGTAACGACCACAGATAAGATAAGGCCTTGCCCGCCTGTGCAACAGCATTTGGCCGACTGGTTAGTGCAGTTGACTGTGGTCTGGGAGACTGTGGTTCGAGACACGCTCTGGGCACGACTTGTTCGCCACAGTATTTTCCTCATTGTGTTATGGTTTTCTTTTAATATCTTTAACATTTCTAAACACAAAAACACGAAATTGTCCTTGATAATTCAATAATACAATAGGTTCATGTTAAGGACATCTGTTTTAATTAGTTCTCCTTCAATTATGACATGTTATTAATGCTCAGTAGGCAGAGGAGGTTTGTTATGTATTGTTATAGATTTGCCTATGAGGCCTATTTCGTGTCTATTTTTGCACAGTTCACTAACGCTTTGAGCTAGGAGGCTGAAATTCTAGACTCTGTATCAGGAGGTGAATCTCATCCACTGTGCCGAGTTTCAGATCTGTGTGACCTTCGGAAATGTCAAAGGTCACCGCGTGTGTTGCTTTTCGGGCCTGTAAAGCCTATTTCGTGTCTATTTTTGCACAGTTCACTAACGCTTTGAGCTAGAAGGCTGAAATTCTAGAGCCATCTTGCCACACCCATTATTGCAAACCATGAAATATCAAATTTATTGCCAGGCCTGGCTTGCGTGCAAAATTTGGTGACTTTTGGGGAACTGTCAAATATGGACCAATCAGATGAAGTGGGGGCACGCTTTTTGGCGTCTAGCGTCGCCACGGTAACGCTTTTGAAAGAGAAAAGTAATGAGCGTCTTTGCAGGATGGAGACGCACATTTTGATGTATAGCACACCTGGGTGTACGTTACGGTTCGGTCTCTGAAGCGGCTGAAGAAATGGCATAAATTTAGCCAAAATGACGACGATTAATTCAAAATGTTCAAAATGGCCGACTTCCTGTTCGGTTTCGGCCATGGCGCCAAGAGACTTTTCTTTAAGTTGCGACATGATACAGGTGTGTACCGATTTTCGTGCATGTACGTCAAACCGTATTGTGGGACTTGAGGCACAAAGTTTTTTTCTGTCTGAACATATCAGATGAAGGGTGGGCGCGCTTTTTGGTGTCTAGCGTCGCCACGGTAACGCTTTTGACTGAGAAAAGTAATGCGCGTTGTCGCAGGATGGAGACGCACATTTTGATGTATAACACACCTGGGTGCAAGTTACGGTTTGGGCTCTGAAGCGGCTGAAGAAATGGCATAAATTTCGCCAAAATGACACGATTAATTCAAAATGGCCGACTTCCTGTTCGGTTTCGGCCATGGCGCCAAGAGACTTTTCTTTAAGTTGCAACATGATACAGGTGTGTACCGATTTACGTGCATGTATGTCAAACCGTATTGTGGGGCTTGACATACAAAGTTTTCTAGGGGGCGCTGTTGAGCCATTTTGCCATGCCCATTTAATGCAAACCATGAAATATCACATTTTCGCCAGGCCTGGCTTGTGTGCAAAATTTGGTGACGTTTAGGGGGGCAAAAAGGCCCTCCTTTCGTCGGAAAAATAAAGAAGAAAGAAATAATTCCTACACATACAATAGGGCCTAGTGCTCGGGCCCTAAATATAAATCTAGCTCCCTGATCTGGTTGGGATACGAGGAGTTGCAGTGTTCGGGTGGGGGACTTTTTCTCCATCAACAGAAACTATAACAAGGTACAATCTAGGACAGTAGTGTTCAACTGGGGTAAAAGGGTGGGAGAAATGAGCACCATGCGGTGTGAAGGGCGTGTTTATGTCATTCGTTTTAGCTCTTGGTTGCTCGTTGTCCCTTATTCCTTTCGTTGTCCTCCGTCCTGAACAAAGCTTTTCATTTCAGCCACAAGCATCTTAATGGCAGCGCTGGTATCTCAGGCAGTGAGAAGTGTTTATCTAATTGCACAAATATTTTATTTGCATTTGGAGCATGAATGAATGCCACATGGAGTCGACTTTTGTCTCATTTATTTTGCACGTGGTAATAACAATTCAATAAACTCTGGAGATACTATCTGCTATAAGAACAAGACACAATTCACATTGTTAGCAGGTATTTTTAAATGTTCTGATTGTGATTATTTTGCCCATTTGATTTAGAGGTTTTTGGTTTTCTTTCGAGTCAGTTTCTTCCATTTTTTTTTATTTCCATTCAGTGTCACATGACTCAAACCAGTTGAACTGAAACTTGAACTGAAACTGAAACTGAAACTGAAACGTAATGTGTGTGTTTGTGTGTATGTGAATTTTGAGGTCAAGAGGTAAAAAGTTGACAAAGTTCCCACGAGAACTTTCCTACCGAGTGTGTCAACTCGCCACTCTGAATGAGGAAGTTCTGATTTTATCAGGAAGCTGCGGCTTCGGTTTGCGTCTGCTCACATCTCCTCATCAGCACGTTTCGTGTCTCTTTGTGTGCACCATGAGTGCTCTCCACACTCAGGTGGCCCAGGAGGAAACCTCATGGGAAGTAAGGGGCGGAACCAGAGATGTCCAAAAGAAGTCAAACGGGCCTGCTTGCATCAACGCGCTTGATCCGTCACTGCCCCCGTCAACTGTCTGTCGACCACAAGCTACATCTAACCGCTGCAGATGTTCTGTTTGGGAGGCAGAATTCGTGCCCCTGCCAAGATTACGCACTGTAACACACACACACACACACACACACACACACACACACACACACACACACACACACACACACACACACACACACGAACAGACTATTAAACAGCTGTACATAATAACCCTCTAATAACAATTAAATCCCTCTTTCTCTAAAAGGACTATAACACATTTACATATATTACTTTATCTTATTCAAAGATGGAAGTCGGAGCCAAAATCATTTGGAGCGGTTCTGAATGGCATCAGTAATGAAAACAACGATGAGCCATTGTGGCTGTTAATGTGGCAATTATGACAATTGGTTATCTGTTGCCCACATTTTTGTTATAATTGTTATTGTTTATTGTAATCTAATATTATTAATTATGTTTTAGCAACATAAGCTGACTTTTAAAACTTTTTTTTGTACAAAGGATTTTTTAGCAGGTGATGATGGAGAGTCATGGACCGGAGATGATTTCATTTGTGATCAGATCAAATCTGGAGGAGGAGCAAAATCACACAATGTTTGAAAAGATGACAGCAAGTGACACGTTTTTGTGTGAAATACATAATGTGTCAACTGAGTTTCGAATGTTGTGTGTGAGGGCAACTTTGAAGGAGATGAGAGGTCCATTCTCACAGTGAAACGTTCTTAAAACTGAGTAAAGCAAGAAGAGTTCAACCTCTGTGAGAAGCTTTCGTCTGTGTCAGCTGGAACCACATCCTGGTCGTCAACTATGAGTCCAGAGAAACCAGAGAAAGCAGAGAAAGCAGAGAAAGCAGACTAACCCTTGATGTCAAAGAGGAGAGGAAACAGCGGGTGGACAGGTCGGGATATTTGCTGCTGATTATCGTCAGGCAAAAATTTAATCTCACTGGAATTGTTGCTAAAAAAATGACCACGGAAACCACAAATATTATAGAGAAACATGCAGTTAAGTTGGGATTCATATTCAGGGAATATTGATGACTGTTTTAAATTTAAACTCCAAGAAATCCCTGAATTGTGTCAGCAACAGCTGCACAACCAGTGAAACTAAATACCAGAAACAAACGCGTGCTCAGTGGATGTTTGAGGTGTGAGATTCGTTGCAACATGATACAGGTGGGTACCGATTTACGGGCATGTACGTCAAACTGTATTGTGGGGCTTGACGCACAAAGTTTTCTAGGGGGCGCTGTTGAGCCATTTTGCCACGCCCATTTAATGCAAACCATGAAATATCAAAATTTTTGCCAGGCCTGGCTTGCGTGCGAAATTTGGTGACTTTTGGGGCACGTTTAGGGGGGCAAAAAGGCCCTCCTTTGGACGGAAAAATAAAGAAGAAAGAAAGAATTCCTACACATACAATAGGGCCTTCACACTGTAAGTGCTCAGGCCCTAAATATAAATCCAGCTCCCTGGTCTGGTTGGGATACGAGGAGCTGCAGTGTTCGGGTGGGGGACTTTTTCTCCATCAACAGAAACTATAACGAGGAACGATCTACAACAGTAGTGTTCAACTCAGGTAGAAGGGTGGGAGAAATGAGTACCATGGGGTGTGAAGGGCGCGTTTATGTAATTCGTTTTAGCTCTTGGTTGCTGGTCGTCCTTTATTCCTTTCGTTGTCCTCCGTCCTGAACAACGCTTTTCATTTCAGCCACAAGCATTTTAATTGCAGCGCTGGTATCTCAGACAGTGAGAAGTGTTTATCTAATTGCACAAATATTTTATTTGCATTTGGAGCATGAATGAATGCCACCTGGAGTCGACTTTTGTCTCATTTATTTTGCACGTGGTAATAACAATTCAATAGACACAATTCACATTGTTAGCAGGTATTTTTAAATGTTTTGATTGTGATTATTTGGCCCATTTGATTTAGAGGTTTTTGGTTTTCTTTCGAGTCAGTTACTTCCATTTTTTTTTATTTCCATTCAGTGTCACATGACTCAAACCAGTTGAACAGAAACTTGTAATGTGTGTGTTTGTGTGTATGTGCATTTTGAGGTCAAGAGGTAAAAAGTTGACAAAGTTCCCACGAGAACTTTCCTACCGAGTGTGTCAACCCGCCACTCTGAATGAGGAAGTTCTGATTTTATTAAATTAGGTAAAATAAAAATACAAGACATCAAAGGAGGAGGGTGTTGGCATCTGTAGACGGTTCCTCAGACTCCGTTTTCAGCCCGGATATCTGGTCCAAATCTGGTCCAAAGAGAGGTACAGAGTGGGCTCCTCCACTCCACTGTAACACACACACACACACACACACACACACACACACACACACACACACACACACACACACACACCATTCAAAAGTTATGGCAGAAAGTAGGAACTATCAAATATGGACCAATCAGATGAAGGGGGGGACGCACTTTTTGGCGTCTATCGTTGCCACGGTAACGCTTTTGACTGAGAAAAGTAATGCGCATTGTCGAAGGATCGAGATGCACATTTTGATGTATAACACACCTGGGTGCACGTTGCGGTTCTGGCCGTATTAACTGCCGAAGGAATGGCATAAAATGTGCCAAAATTACATGATTAATTCAAAATGGCCGACTTCCTGTTCAGTTTCGGCCATGGTGGTAAGAGAATTTTCTTTAAAGGAGCATGAGGCTCCTTTTAAGAAATGAGACTCTCTAGCGCCACCCTTCGCCACGACGGCTGTCGGGGGTACTGCAGCCATCAGCGAAGCCGGCACGGGAGAACGGGGAGAACGTGCATGCAGCGTCATGTGACATCACATCCGCCGCCCAGCGCAGGAAATTCGGAGTCCGAATTGCAGCACATTTTGCAGCACACAGCCTGTTCAAGGCAACGGAGAGATACACTAGAGGGCTAATTCGTTTTGGTTTGGAACGCATCATCTGACATTATTACTAGAAAACTTAAAACGTGTACTAACTTTTTTCATGAATCCTGCCTCAACCCTGCCTCATGCTCCTTTAAGTTGCGACATGATACACGTGTATGGGTCAATATCACCGTAGAGTGCCTTTCAGCCCTCACAATACTCACAAATTTTGGTCTTAATTTCTGATTCTCTTTATGTCCTATCATGAATAGTAGACACCCAAGTTGTAGAAATATATATTAGCGGAGCTCCCACACATATTTTCAGATAATTATGGGCCAATATTGGGAGAATAAACCATAAGACATGTCCACCCTGTCATGGACATATACATAACTGTTAAATATGTTTTCATTGCAATATTAAATATAAAAATAACCTTTTCTGGAACATATGATGTCCCTTTCTTAGACAGGGTTATTTGTTTGCTTTCAAGTTATAAATAAATACAATATTTTATGCAAACCATCGATTTTTAAAGAAACACACACAATTTGCACATATATTTTATTTAATTTGGAGAAAACTGTGATATTTGGATGCAATTTTTTATTTGCATATTATTGCCCCCCACTTAGCTATTGAACACACTAGATTATATAAACAGATATTTAACAGTATAATTGAATTATTATTCAAAAATATCAAGATGACAGGGTGGACCAGCACACGACAGGGTGGACACATAAAGCAGAACACACAAAGCATGGCAAAATATGAAAATGAAACATAAGTCTATTTGAAACAAATATTTTTTTTATTGATTTCATGTGTAGGTATTTGAAGTAATTAAAACATGTGATGATTCACATAACGTATTCTTGAACACATTCTTGAGGAACCACATCTTAAAAACATTTAACGATCATGTGAATTCAAGAGAAAAACAGAGAAACAACACTCCTGAGAAGAAATGTAAACTTGCATTCATGAACAATGAATAATTGCTGTAGGTTCAAAAAAAAGAAAGAAAAGTTTGAACCTTGCTGAGCAACAAATGGATTCCTGCCCTCTGGCTCATCTCAACTGCTCTTGTACATACAGCCATGAAGCCTTGTCTATCTGTACAGAGCGTTTATTGAGGACTTGTGGCTCTGGAATGAGACAGAGAATCTGTTGATCTGCATGCCAGGTAACATCTTCTCTGGGACTAGGCCAGAAGAATTTGTTTATCCCGTTCCGGTGCATGCACTTCACCATTACGTTGTGCTCTTCCACTTCAATGACAATGCCAGGATAGGCTTCGTTATCATAATTGACCACACACCATTCTCCGATGTGTTTTT